>NW_019416758.1:538116-540630 GCF_000390285.2 Anoplophora glabripennis | reverse complement strand
ATAGTCATAAGTTATCAAACTTTTTCATTAATTAATAGCAAATTATTCTTAATGTTATTATTAAATTATCAGCTTATTGACAGAAAGTGTCAATTTATTAATATGATAAATAATAATTTATTTGTTATCACATCCGCGTACTTTACTTTTACAAATTTTCGCAATTACCCCTTTAGTGAACGATGACGCATCTATTTTTTTTACTAGAAAACTATCGGTTTTATCGAAAAATTACAAAAGGTAAAAAAGTTGCGCAATAAGTCAGTCTCCCCAATAAATATTTTTAAATAAATAATTTGCTTCATATAAAAAAATTCTAATAAAATATTGCAATGGGGTTGACTGTTTGACTCCTTTATAAAATACGCCAATGATCGAACAAATTTTGAAAAGTTGTCTCTTTATTAGTAGGATTCTCATACCAAGCTTCGTGTCTCTAGCATTCCTCATGTTAAAGAAAAAAATTAAAATGTGAATTTCAATTCCCTCCTTTAGAGGGTATATCGCCTCAGGGGTGCAACTTTCATATAAGGTATTTTTACCTCAATCCTCTTATTTTTGGTTCTACATTCACTGATACCATTTTTGCTACTTGTATTATTTGTAAATTTAGAGTTTTTGATAAACGTTAATTATTATTATTTCTTTAAATACACTGCATGATATTTACCTTAACAAATAATTAAATAAGTAATTGTTTAATAACGCAAAAGAAATTAATAGTTCAAAATGCTAAATATTTTGCATAAGGTAGATTAGATCAGTTGACAGTACCAAATACCAAAATCACTCACGGTGCGCGGCGGGCTGAGCAAAGTGTTAGAATTGTGGAAAATATATGTAGAGTAGAAGCTCATTTCTGTTCCGTGCATATGAATAGCAAATAAAACAATACAGAGACCAAGTAATTGAACCTCACAAATTCGTTGTTATGCTATAGTGTGATAAGATGAAAAGTAATAATATAAAAGAACTACCATTAGTATTTCCAATTTATACGAAAAGCACGTACGCATATGCCCCTGACAACAAGCCGCCAATAATAAGTACAAGTAAAAAAAATACATCCTAACAATTGTTGAAGATTGTATTAATAACAATAATCGTAGTTTCAAATTTCATATATTTTTTTATGAGAGCCTATAAGTACCTATAAAACATAATATTGTCGTCATTGTTTTATTTAAATAGTATGATGGAAATGTGGAACCTTTAATTATACTGGAAAATATTTTAATTTATTCATATTGCTCACTAACGCCTACAATACCCATACCTATGTGTGTACCTATATAGGTAATTATATGAATACTAAAAATTATACTATAACCGTACTAAATTTATGATCTATCACTGCACAGCACTTTTAGGTTTACAATGTTGCCAAGTTAAAATGACGCAAAATTGATACAATTGTACCATGAGAATGTATATTAGTATATCCTTATAGACATCTGGACGGCCAATGCTTAAACTAACAATATACATCACATTAGTATTTGTTAAGTTTGTATCTATTTTACCACCAACTTTCGACATTTTTTTTAGAATATCTCGAAGACTACTTTTTATATCTGCTTTAAAATTTTAACACGTATAGAGGGCGCATGATTCACTTGTTAAAGGAACATTTCATAAAAAAAACAACATTGGACGAAATAACACAGATTGCAATTTTGCGTCCGTTATACGGACGCATTTTTACATCGGACGCAAAATTGATACGTTTTATCCTACTCATGGACGCAAAATTGATACAAGGATGCATATATATATATATATATGGTGTGTCCGTGTTCTAGTATACTCTATTTTTATAAAACTTATCCAATTTCCAGATCCTTTCTTCCTAATAACGTGACAGATTAGAATTACACATTTAGGTACACATAGTACACATTTACGAATTTATTTCTGTTCTTTAATTTAATTACATACCGATGTATAAACAAAAGTTTTTTTCGTACCTACGTACCAATTTAAGAGGATGCTAAGGAAAAGGATATATTCAGATTTTATCTAAAAAAAAAATACGTACTATTTCTTAAATATTAAATATGACGTTCTGTTCAAAAGGACAGCTTTTAGTATTCTTCTTAGTATCTTTAAAAAAAAATCAGGCCAAAGGGGATTAATAAATACAGCCTTCCCGAAGTCAATGGAACATGTATAAAAACGCCTAGCAATAAAATTTAATGAGTTTCATCGCCTAAAAAAGTTTTTCACTAAAGGTAAAAATGTATTATAATTTGTAAAATGTGTAGAAAATTTCTATTATTATGTTCATTTGGCCAACATAATTTAATTATTTATGTCCTCGAACAATTTTATTATATTGATGGTAAATTTCGTTCCAAAATGCCATGTTGTAATTTTAGTAAACAAAATGTCCCTCTTATTTCTCCCTTTCGCAATTGTAATATGAATGATTAACAGAAGGTGCCTATAATAAATTAAAATTACCTAAATCACACCAAATTCCGCATTGCTGCACTGCACTGCTGGGCAGTTTGT
>NW_019416758.1:523813-534699 GCF_000390285.2 Anoplophora glabripennis | reverse complement strand
AAAATTGTTATGTAAGACATCGAAATTTTCACACCGTTGTTTAGATAATTATCACTGTCATCAATTTCGAACGAAAAAAATATGCGTTGTCATTTAAAAAAAAAATTATGTCATCGCTGCCGTAAGTGGATTATCGAAAAAAAAAAATTTCCACATAACAAGGTGCCCTGGATCAAATAAAAATCGACGGGTCTCACCGTTTTTCGAAAAAAAAATTGTTTAACGAAAATATGAATTTTATGCAGAACTTTTTTACATTTCATGAATATTATTGCGGCCGAAAATTTGGCAACATGGAAAAGCAAATTTTGTGCGCTAAATTAGATTTAGTGCTGCAGTAGCTGCAGTAAAAATGATTAATTTTTTCATTTTTAAATCCACATAGCGTCGTTATTAATAGAGCTACAAAAAAGTTTGACAATAATAGTTGTACACAAATATCTTCCCAGCCAGATGACAATTAGTTTTCTATCGTAATCCATACTGTTTGAATAAGGACAAGTTACCTTTTTTAAATAGGATGTATAGTAAACTATGGCATCAATAAAATGGTTATTTTTTATGCTAGATTTTTGCATTCGAGACTGAAAGCTTTCAAAAAATCATTCGAGAATGCAAAAGTATTTCGCAATCGAGTATCAAACAACATTATTTGTAAACTGTATCTCATACTTCAAAAATTACTAAAAATATGAAGAGAAAATTTTCACATTTACAATTAATTTATTTGACATGTATCCATCTACAATTTACTGCATATATTTTAATATCAAATATTCTCAGTAAGGATAACAATGCAACAAACAAGTTTTAGTACACAATCTCTATCAACTGTAATTTCATTGATTTTTGTAGGCTGATGTAAAAGACTTTTACGTTATGAAGATAAAAAACTGTTGTTTTGACACTTAACAAATATGTATCATGTAAAAGTCAACTTTTAATGATAAATATCTTTTTTTAAACATTGATGCATGATTTCTCTACTTTTAAAGATTTTTTTAATTACTTCTAATTATGATATCGTGGGAATTACAGAAGCTTGGTTACATAATGTCATTGCAGATGATAAAATACAAATTAACGATTAATCATTTGTGCAGCAAGATCGACCGGGGCATGCTGGGGGAGTTGGTTTATATATAAAGAAAGGATTTAAATTTAGAGTAATTTTAAGTGAATATAGAGATTTCATTGAACATGTTTGGATAGTTAGATTTTTTTTTGGAAAACTATTATTATTGGTACTATTTATAGAGCACCCAATACTGACTGCACGCAATTTCTTAATTATTTTGAAGATATATTAACTAATTTTTATGCTCAGGAAGATCTAATATTGTGTTTTGGAGACTTTAATATTAATAAGTTTCAGTTAAATTCAAGAAATGCGTCTAATTTAATAAATATTACAAGAGTTTTCAATATGGAGTAGCTTATTTCAGAACCTACTCATAGATACTCGGATACTTCATTTTCCTTGATCGACTTAATTTTTTATAATTCTGATAATATTGCTGAGTCTGGTGTGAAAGACGTTCATGTGTCGAATCATTTTTTAATATATTGTAATTTAATATTTAATCATTTGAAACTTATAGTTAAAAGTATTATTTACAGGGCTTTGCGCAGAATTGATTTGGATTTATTTCAACGTGATTTGGAAAACTTACATCTACAGGAAATTTTTTATATAGTCAGTATTGATGATAAAGTTGAGTTTTTAACTACAAATATAATTAACTTATTTGACAAGCATGCTCCCTTGCAAATTACTAAATCTCGCAAGAATACTTATTGCCCGTGGATCACTGATAACATCAATTTAATGCAAAATTTACGTAATAAGGTCTTTAAAAAGTATCAACTATTCAGATCTCCTGAGGGTTGGGCTTCTTATAAACAGTATAGAAAGGACCACGCACAAAATAAATGGAAATTGGGTCCCGCTAGATTTGGCTGAAATTGTAATATGCTATAGTTCTCGACATTCTGATGAAAAGTTGTCACGGACCCAAAGTGATCCTATGGATAGTTTCAGAGATATAGAGGGGGGAAGTGTGTGATTTTGGCTGTAGGACTGAGTGAGCTTCACGAAGTTTCAAGTTGATGCATTCAAAAACTGAGGCATGTAATGAATTTTGACCAATAGGTAACTATCTAAGGTCACCTGGAGTTTAGGTAAAGGTCGTTTCAAGGTCAAATTGAAGAAAAGACTTGTATTGAATTTTGATCAGTGAGTGTATAGGTTTTTGGGCTCGCAGAATCTGAATCTGGAGATAGCGTAACCCTAAAGGTCACCTTCAAGTCAATTCAAGGTCATTTCAAGATGAAACTAAAGAAAAGTGCGTATATAAGTTTTTTTTTGGGGGGGGACTGAATATAGCTTAGCCCTACAAGGTCACATTTAGGTCAAGTCAATATCAATTAAAGGTCAAAGTAAAGAAAAGGTCTTTCACGAATGTTAACCTATAAGAATGTATGCTTTTGAGGTCGCTGAACCTGAATTCGGGGATAGCTTAGCCCTATAAGGTCACCTGCGGGCTTGAATTGAGATTAAGTCAAATGAAATGACCTTGACTTGATTTCTAGGTGACTTTATAGGGCTAAGCTATCCGCGAACTCAGGTTCAGTGACCTCAAAAGCATACATACTTACAGAGTAACATTCGTGAAAGGCCTTTTCTTTACTTTGACCTTGAAATGATCTTGACTTGACCTAAATGTGAACTTGTAGGGCTAAGCTATCCCCAAATTCAGTTCCCTCCCCCAAAAAAACTTATATACGCACTGGTTGAAATTGAATACAAGCCTTTTCTTTAGTTTCATCTTGAAATGACCCTGAATTGACTTGAAGGTGACCTTTAGGGTTACGGTATCTCCAGATTCAGATTCTGCGAGCCCAAAAACCTATACACTCACTGGTCAAAATTTAATGTCTTTTCTTCAGTTTGACCTTGAAACGACCTTTACCTGACCTCCAGGTGATCTTAGATAGCTAAGCTATCCAAGAATTCAGGTTCAGCGCTCCCAAAAGCATTGAACCTACTGGTCAAAATTCATTACATGCCTCAGTTTTTGAATCCATCAACTTGAAACTTCGTGAAGCTTACTCAGTCCTACAGCCAAAATCACACACTTTCTCCCTTCTATATCTCTGAAACTATCCATAGGATCACTTTGGGCCCGTGACAACTTTTCATCAGAATGTCGAGAACTATTACATATTACAATTCTAGCCAAATCTAGCGGGACCCAATTTCCATTCATTTTGTGCGGGGTCCTTAAACAACTTGTGCCATCAGGGCTGAAAAAAGAGTGTACTTTACTTACAAATTTCAAAACTCTAATGCTAAAGACAAATGGGATGGATTGAAAAGACTAAATATATGCAAAAGAAAAGATATAAATATACCTGAAATTTTAAGGGGTGTTGATAAGTTAAATAAATATTTAATTGATTCATCATGCAATACTGTTGCGCCTGATGTTGAACTGATAAATTTTTATAAAAAATAATAAAATAATTGATAATTCGTTTAGTTTTGACCGAGGGGTAAACCCCTGACCAAAATTTTGTACACCAATGCCCATTTTGTTAGTAATGCCCCATTAATTCTCGTTAAATTCCCGCAATGCCCTGCTAATTCCCAATAAATTCCCTCAATGCCCTAGTAATTCCCAATAAATGCCCTCAATGCCCCTCTAATTCCTAATAACTGCCCGCAATTCCCTACTAATTCCTAGTAAATCCCCGTAAGCAATTCCCAGTAAATTCCCAAAATGTCGAAAATACCGAGCAATTTCTGTGGTTTATGAAAGATACCTACTACTACTACTTTGTTGTTTGCTTGCTGGTGATTGTAATGTATGTAATTTTTACAAGGATAACAAAGGTCTTCTGATTAAGTTACATTTTTTAATGATTAAAATAAATAAATCTGCTCCAAATGATTTACAACTGCATTTTAAAATACAAAATAAATTATTTAGCTACGCGTATAAATCACACTCCAAGTACTTAGGCATACTCGGATATACATAGTGCACACTATAACTAGAATAAAATATATATTGTACATATATACAGTGTGTTCCATTTAAAACTTTGTGTCGAATTTCAAATGAATTGGTTGAAAAATAAATTTACTATAACAAAAAAAGTAAAAATAAAACTTTAATGTCAACCATCGAGATTTCGACATTTTGCCAAATGACTTTCTAACATTACTTTGCGGTGCAAAAGCCCCCCCTTAAAATTTCCTAACGCATTTTCCAAACACCCTATATTTGAGAAGTTAATTTGGAGCAAGGGTTAAATAGGTCAGGAAATAGATAATAAAATAGCACAGAAATCAACAAGTGATGTTAACTAACAAGTAATTTATTTATAAAAATAGAAAACAATAATTTTTCAAAATAAAACAATTTGTGGGTAACTCTTACAAAAGTATTAACTGAAATATTGACAAACATATTTAGATTAAAAAATGAAACCATTAAAATAAAGTGAAAGAATAATCTTACTTCATACATATTATGATATTATTTTATGCTTTGTGTCTACATCCGTTTTAATTGTTTGTATTGCTTTTCAATGTTAATAAGGTCACTTCGTTTTAGCTGAAAAGGATCTGTAGGTACCTAGTAATTCTGTTGGACCATAAATTCAGGGATTTTTATATACAGTGCCTCTTCTGCTTCTTCAAAGAAGTGATCACTACTCGAATCACTACGTTCAGGATGGACTTCAGGAATGTTAGCGTACCCAGCCATCTAAGAAAACGATTTCAACATATAGGGTGTCAAAATTTAAAAATATTAGAAATCATTCGGTAACTTGAGGCCTTGCTTGAGGCTTAAAGACTAGAATACGTAGTTTAGGTCACACCGGTCACACATTATATTTATAATTGAGTAAAATATAGGAAACGACTTGGAAGATAAAAAACTACTTAAATTGAAAACAGTTGGAATTTGGAAAATAGTTTATACAGTACCTACTTATGTCCGAAAACTTCACGCAGAAGATTCAGGTGGTGATACTACTCGAAAAATAATGTGACAAGTGCATGTAACATTTTTCCGAAATGTTAATATTAACGAGGCTACATGACCCCAAAGTAATGATTTTTTAATACTTTATTTGCTTTAACTTTTTTAATAGTGATGCGATTTTTTCAAATTATTGTCAAAGTAAAATTGTAACAGCTATCGGTCTTTTCAAAGTATGTTTACTTTACTTGCATCCTTAATGAAATAAGATTTACTAATGCGTCTAATAAATTTAAATGTCGATTCTTTGATTATTTTGTTAAAACTCTTTGGTCAACCATGCTATCTCAATTTCGATAAATTTAAAAGTAAAAAAAGCTATGTGACGTTACGAATGATCCCAATAATTGTTGGTAATTAATAAAAAAACACTAAAATATTTAAAACCCAGTTGCAAAGTAGTCTGACTTGGATGGCCTGCTAACCACAATGGAGGAGAGGCAGGTTCCAAAAAAAGATATAAAATTAAGGGCGCCACATGGTTGACATCCAGTCAGATTCCAATTAATACCAACCTACCATGAATTTAGCAAATTTACGTAAGCAATGCCTAGATTTTCAGACCAACTTAAATCTAAATACTTATAAAGTAATAAAATAAAAAAAATAATTATCTACAAGTTTATTACTAGCAAGGTAGGTATACTACGGAATTTTACAAGTCCAAGTTTGCCTATCTAAATTAAGATTTACTAAGTATAGATAAATTTTACAAGTCCAAGTTTACCTATGTAAATTTATACTAACAAAAGAAAAATCTATAAATATTTAAAGTTATTTACCAGCTATCTGAAATATCAAAAAGAAATAAAATCGTAATAGAATATAATCTTATTTTTAATTCAGGGACTTCCCCTTAAAAGATGGTTAAAATAAATCACCCTGTACCTGGTGTGGTGAATTATAAGTCACCCTGTATACTGCAGTAGAATTGGCAACCTTTTATTATTCTGCCAAATATAAAAAGTGGCAATTCTAAAGAAAATAAATCAAAGTTAGCAGATTTTTGCCGCAGTTATAGCTATAATCGGTGTAATCAGAAAATATACTGCAGTTTTATATTGATTGCTCAAGCCTAGGCCGCTCAATATAACCTGCTTGCACAAATAAAAAGAAAATCAGTGTAACTAATAAATAGTTTAACAAAAAATCTGACTAACCCCAGTTAACATATTTCGTAAATTACCGCCCTGTAGAACTGTGTACTATAACTATATTCTATTACCCTAACTGAAATTATAATCTAAATATTCTACTAATTAATATCTACAAGACTTAAGTTTAAGGTAATGCTCTGTATAAATTGGAAAAAATATAGAAAAAATAAAGAAATGTCATTAATACGTATGAATTATTTGCTGGAAACTCCAGTTTCGAATTCAATGAGGTAAGTATTATGGTAAATAAAGAATACACATGAAATTTATTAATATTTCAGCTCAAGAAAAACTTGTGTTTCTCATGTGTGTCCCAAGATGCTATGGAATGTAAGAATAGATGCTGGAGGCCAAAGTGTAATGGTACTGGGGCTGGTGCTGAACTTCCATGGCTGCTAGTCGTGATGCAACACAGGTCAATCGAGCCGACAGCCAAGAATATAAGTGCCAAAACGGCTGCTCCCAAGTAATTGCACCAAGACAACGGATGGACAACCAACGTCCTACCAAAAGCACCGTCCTGCCCAAAACACCCTAGGGGAAAAGAATAAAATAATTACAACATGTCCCCAAGAAAAAATATACGTACCTTCTATGAAGGGTGTTTCTGTATAAAGATTGCCGTTTGAATGTTGTTGGAAATTCTCGAATAATTCTATGGATGACAAAAGAAAATACGAGTTAAAAATATGCGAGCCACATGGCGTCGGTGATGTACTTACGAATTTGTTGTAATAATTCCCAAAATAGGAAGTGATTTCACTAAAATCTCACTCAAATCACAAAATATAACAATAGATCTGGAAATCACTTGAAATCGAACCACACTAAGATTAATCCCGTGGCGGATGATTAACAATAAATCTTTTCGTCTCGGTGTAGACACGAGCAAATACCCAAGTAAAAATGGCGTTTTCCGACCAGGTCTCCCTTAGTCAAAAAACTATTAAGAAAAACCATTCGAATTTATACAAATCGATAATAGAACCAGTATTTCCAAACTACGATCATTTAGAAGTTCCGCCGCTACTCGATAGATGGAAATATGAGTATCAGAAAGAACATATTAAACAGATATTTAAAACTTAAAACAAGATTTGCGGAAAACTATAGAAGAATTATATCTAATGTTACCACATAACCGTTAATGAAGCCAAAAGAAAAGAGGTACTGGGTACTGGAAGAAGGTTTGATAAGGTAAGTAAATCCATAAATATAGTTTAAGATTGATGAACTTATTCATTTCAGGGGTATGATACAGGGCGTTGAGTGCACGTTAGCCAAAATAAGATCAAATAAATAATTAACAGATACGTGTAAAACTATCATGTATAATTGTTATGTGAATAAATATGAATTAATTGTTATCTTTTTGTTATTATTTTGGTTTAATTAGGTTTTAGCTGTTACTGTGGAAATATAACGTTACAATAATTTCTTCGTCCAGTATGTTTTGTATCCTTTCCAACTTTTGAAGCAGAGCAATCATATAATTATCTCATCTAGAAAAAAATATCTTAAGTTATAGCCAAAAAACAAATAAAAAGATAACGTTGCAGTTACACCGTTAATATTGTTGAGTAGTATAAGTCCCTGAATTTTCTGTACGCAGTTTTATATCTGCTTGAAATATAGCATGTCTGTAAGAAGTACCTGACCCCTATACCTTTTTTGTCTTAAAAAAAAAATTAAAACACATTTGGGAGATACGTCTGAGGAAACGTATAGGACGCTAAAATGAATGTAGCATTTATTTAACTTTTTTCAAGTTTCGGTTTAACCGGTAATGACATTAATTTTAGATTTTTAAATGGAAAATTCCATATATTCTACATTATTTTGGTTTGCAACATCATTCTGAACACAACCATGTATGTACCTATCATAAGTAGGCACGTCATTTTTAATCAAGTCGCAAAAAATTATTTCCAAATTTATTTTTTAAACTAAAGGGTTGGACATATGTTTACGTTGTTTGTTTAGATCTTAGAAACCAGGGAAAAATAATATTCTAGCACTTTTACTCTTAACTTTCATATATTACTAAGTTTAATTTAATTCGTTTTACATTTTTTTTCAAATTTAGTGGTTCAGTGGATTACGGGAAAGAAGAATTTTATTACGTGCAATTTAATATGACACGCTAATAGATTTACATCAAAACTTTCTTTGAAATCTGACAAACGCTTGTATTGTGTATATCAAGGTGTATATGCAATGCTTACAATAAATGTACCTACTTAAATTTATTCAGTAGCCTTTGACTAAAAATACTATAAATGCCAAGAAACATAAAGTAGTAACAAAAGTGGTAAAACATCATTTTTTCGGGGTTTCTAAAATGAAAATAAGTAACAAACATATTCCCAACCCACTAGTTTCAGAAAAAAATTAGAGATAGTTATTTTTGTATTAAATGCGGGAAATCAGAATTTCCCCCATAGTGCATGGAAATGTCAATTTTTTTGTAAAACAGTATAAACAGATAGGTACTACTCACATTCAAATAAAAAGAAATTAACCTTAACCGCTAATACGTAGAGAGAATACTACAACAATGCTGCCTTCACGTCTGCATGTTATTGCATGTATCATGTATCCAAAAGTCCGTCGTAATCAGGTGACGCGAGTTAACACTTGCACATGCGCACTAAATATAATAAATGCCTAATGCCCGAGTAATGCCCTACTAATTCCCTCAATTCCTAGTAATGTCCATGTAATGCCCAGTAATACCTTGCAATTCCCAGCAATGCCCGACTAATTCCCTGCAATTCCCAACTAATGTCATGTGATTCCCAGTATTTCCTAGGTTTTGTACACCACAATGCCCCAGCGGTTTACCCCTCGGTTTTGACATTATAACTGATATAATATAATGCATATAATTAAAAATATGAAATTAAAGCATTTGGGTGTGATAATTTAAATATAACACTTATACTTATATGTTGCCAGTATATTATACCTTTTATTACGCATATCATAAATGCATGTATAGATCGGTCTTATTTTCCTAAATCCTGGAAATGTGCAAAGGTCATTCCTCTTCCTACAGTTAACAATCCAACAGAGCCTTCGATCGATTTCAATTTTACCCGCATTGAGTAAGATTCCTGAAAAAGTTATGGAAATGCAAATTACTGCATTTCTAAATGCCAACAATATCCTTCCGGAAAAACAATCTGGTTTTAGGCATGGATATAGCTGTTCAGCTGCTCTTTCTGAGTTGACAGATGATATTTTTTAGTCAAAAGATAATAGTGAAGCTATGGTACTGGTCTTGTTGGATTATAGTAAGGCGTTTGACACTCTTAATCACGATATACTCAATTCAATTTTTCATTATATAGGTTTTACAAGTCCCGCATCATCGCTAATAACCTCATTTCTTTGTGATAGGAAGCAGCGAGTATCACTCGATAAGTTTTCACAACCTCTTGTCATGCATGTAAATATCGTATGTATGCGGATGATAAACAACTTTACTATTATTTTAATCCCTCTGAAGTAGTACATGCTAACTTCAAGATTAATAATGATTTATGTAACTTTGCATCTGCGTCTAAAAATCATTTGTTAAAAATAAACCCAAAAAAATCTGCTGCCTTGCTTTTCTGTGGTAACAATATTAGAGCTAGCTTATTGGATAGACTGATGATAATAAATTAATGATATACTAGTATAGAGTTTAAAGATTCGGCAAAAAATTTAGGTCTTGTTATTGATGATAATCTTAGATTTAAAGTAATAATAANGCCACTTGGATCGTTGCTGCAGATCCACTTTTTTTATTCTTCATAGTGGCCAGGCATCGTTTGAAGGTATCGCACAGGTTTCTCCATTTCTTTTTAGCTTCCTCTGGTGTATAATGACCCAAAGTTAATAATTATTATGTTATTAAAATTGTAATACATTTAATATATAAAAAAATTGGATTATCAAATTACATACCATCTAATGCAATGCACACTTCATCCCACAGACGATCCTTGTTCGATTTTTTTCTTTGCCCCAAGGGCAAAGTAAAATTCCACAAAGGTGATCTTGCTTGCACTTCTGCAATTAATCTTTCTTCAGGCGTTTCAATTTTTTTGTACTTGATCCTGCAACCTTATTTGGACTGATGTTCTCGTTATTCACCACTTCTAAAAAAGAAATTAAAAACATAATTTTATTAAGACTAGTTTTAAATCCTTTAGAATAATTTAAAAAGTTTCATTATAATATTCAGGTACCTGATATTTCTTTGTAATAAAAGCCATTATCATCAATTCTAATTTGTTGGCATCCTTCAGAGCAAGGATGCTCAATAATTTTACAGAACGGGACCTCAGCAAAACATACTCCACAGAAATATGACTGTGTCTTCCTAAATTTAACAGACGACACTAATTGTAACAAGATTTCGCAATGTTGCCAATATAAATTGAATTAGAATTTAGTTGCTTACCAAATTTTATTGTTTAAATTTAGTTGGTATCAATTGAGTTTCACGAGTTTCTGGTGGAGGTAAAATAACCTCACTTTAAATAAGGTTCGTTTGTTTATTTTTTAATAGTTTATGGATTATAGAAAACTTTTAAGGAAAGTGCCATTCGTTCACATTTTTATTTGTTTTGTTTTTTTTATAGCTACATTGATTATAATGAAAGCGTCTCCGACTTACATATCA
>NW_019416758.1:511751-522626 GCF_000390285.2 Anoplophora glabripennis | reverse complement strand
TATTATTATTCAATATATATAGTTAGTATTAATTCAATGCGAGGTTTGATTTCTCACAACCGCCTGACTCATTCCCGCTAGTTAGAAGTCTCTGCGAGAAGTTTTCTGCTTCGACTTTAGCCAGAGCCGAATCCGGGTGTCTGTCAGCCGCTCGACAACCAACCAGGAGGAAGCCGGGGCGAAGGTACGCACAGTAGTCGAAAACCGGGAGCCGCGACCTTATTGGTGCCCGAGGGGGAATAGTCCTTGGGTAAGCAGCTGTCCGACGGTTGTAGATTGGAATGTAGAAATTTGGTCACAAGGTGGTTTTTGCATATATATTTTGGTGTCAGGTGTTTTGCACCACACATTACAATTTTGGTGTCAGGTGTACTTTAAAACACCACTAATAGAAAATCAAACAAAAAGGTATTCTACAGAGAGTTACATTGAAGTTAGCCAACATAATAGGTACACCTACCGCGGACATAGGTCGTTATTACAAATAATTAAAAACATCACAGGTTTAAAAATGTTTTGCTATATATATATATATAGCCAAAAAATTTTTAAACCTGTTATGTTATATATATGCAATCCGACTTTACCAAGCCCAAAACGTTACATTTGACAGTGATACGAAGCCCACATTCGGGCTGCCTAAAAACACAGTGTATATTTTCATACTTGAGATAACTAACGCCACCTCTGTTATTTAAGAAAAAAAGGGTAGGCTTCTTAAAGTCGGACATATCATCAAAATATACACCTTTAGTTCCGTTACTTCACCGGTAGGCTGCGCAACAGTCAAACGCGAGTATATACGGTACTATAAGGGAGGAAATTCATGGGACGATAAAATCGCAACGACGAGTGATCACGTGACCGTTTTGTCGCAACGACGCTGTCGTCGAAATTTCTCTCCCTGCCTTTTCATGGAACGATGAAATCGCAACGACAGTTTTACTAGGGTTCTAACCTAACAGCGCGCGTAATTAGGCGCTACACAGAAGATCATCTCTATTTTACAATATGAATGGTTATAATAATAACGAATATATGTTGAGGTATACTAACTGTTATTTACAATATTATCAGTGGTACACGCAAAGTACTATAGGTATCTCTAATAACTATATAAATGCATTAAATCGCGAAAGAAAAGCAATCACAGCAGCCGCAATTATAATTGCTAACAAAAAAAGAAAATATAATAAAAAAAATTTGGGTTGCGCCTATTTTTAATATTAGAGATGAGGGTGGATTATTCAATGCAGTATTTCCAACTCTTTGCTTGGAAGATTTAAGATTCCATAATTATTTAAGAATGTCAGCAACACAATTAGAAAGTTTATTGCAATTATTTGGTGCTGATATACATAAACAAAATGTATACGAATAAGTACCTTTTGATTTCTGCAGCTGTCGGAGAAAAGATGGATTAATCCAACTACACAACGACGTCGTTCAAATGACACTAAACGAACGACGAGACCACTGTCGTTGCGATTTTATCGTCCCATGAATTTTCGCCTTAAGAGCTGAGATCCATGTTTGTTTTTATTTATCATTTATTAGTTTGAAGGTTAGGTTGAAAAGGTGGCTGGTAAATTGTATTTTTTTTTATATATGGTAGGTAAAATAAGTTAAATTGGTTTTACTAATGTAAATGTGTGAATATATAACTGAGTTAATTATTTAGATCTCAAAATGAATATTGAAGTTGCAGTTGGAATGATGATTATGCATCGTAGATATGAGTCTGAGGAAAGCTCATTAAGCTCTGATGAAGAATGGGAAACAGCTTTCCGAGAAAGAACAAAACGGAAGTGTCGTCCACGTATAGATAATTACATTGATGTAACTTACCGATATTCAGACAAGGAATTTAAAAGCCATTTCAGGTTAATAAATGATTACACATTCATAAATTTAATCTCTTAACTGTGGGCAATCATACAACTTTTTATGTTTATAGGCTGTCCAGAACTATGTTTATTTACTTACATGATATTTTACATGAAGATTTAATTAGACAAATCCCTGGGTATCCAACAATTCCTTCTCATCAACAATTACTTATAGCTCTTTGAAAAATGGATACTATGGACTCTTATAGGTAGGTAATAATTAGATTAGAAGAAAAACGTACTGGAACATACGATACCTATTAAATTTTGGAATTTATTTTAGATCAGTTTGTGATCGATTTAATGTAGGCAGGGCTACAGCTATCAGAACTGTGCGAAGAGTTGTCCATGCTTTGTTTACAAGGGCTTCAAGTTTTATTCAATGGCCCACAGGCAATCGTGCTACTGATGTTATGAGAGGGTTTGAAGTAGTCAGTGGATTTCCAAAAATTGTCAGAGCTGTTGATGGCACTCATATTAATGCTCCAAAAAAAAATACTACAGACTATATTAATCGCAAAGGATATCATTCCATTCAATTGCAGGTAATTGTTTGATATACCGTCAAATGGGGCGGATCGGGACAGTTTTGACATGTTTTTCTCAATAACTTTTTTGTGAATGAGAAAGAGGCTCCAAATAAATGCCAAAAGTTGGGTCCCTGTTAGAGCTTCAAAACGACATATCATTCACATCTGTCACTTTGACAGGTGATTTAAAAAAAATAAATAGATGTCCCGATACGCCCCTTAAATGGGGTCAATCGGGACACCCCATTTATTTTGATGGAAATGACCGATACACCCCAGTAATGGGGCGGATCGNGATAGACTGATGATAATATAGAGTTTAAAGATTCGGTTAAGATTAAGTAATAATAATAATATGACAAATATTCTTCGTACACAAATTTTTAAAATACCAGTCAATTTACTTTTCCAGATACGACTAATTGAAAATTTTCCTAACATACTGTCATGAATGATATTTTATTTATTTATTTTGTGAATATTTTATTTATTTGTTTTACTGTTATTTTTGATAACTTATACATGTTATTAAAAAAAATTAATGATGAAAATAAAAAAACTATAATTTTTATGGAGCTGCATATCTCTTAACGAGTATTTTTTTAAGTTTATGGTTTATAAGTTTTAAAATACCGAAATTGTACCAGCAATAAATTTTTTGAAATGGGTTGGCGACAGTTTCAGTATCCAAAGTTTTTGGTGTCTAAAAATTTCTATCAACTTGTAAAATAACAACAAATTCAGATTTTTATCAACAAATTGTAACCTATTAAATCATTTCATACAGAAATTATACCTACCAGCAACAAATTTTTTGAAAAACTGTTATTAAATTATGTACCGTCAAATGGGGCGGATCGGGACAGTTTTGACATGTTTTTCTCAATAACTTTTTTTGTAAATGAGAAAGAGGCTCCAAATAAATGCCAAAAGTTGGGTCCCTGTTAGAGCTTCAAAACAACATATCATTCACATGTCACTCTAACAGGCGATTTAAAAAAAAATAAATAGTAGGTGTCCCGAAACGCCCCTCAAATGGGGTCAATTGGGACACCCTATTTATTTTGATGGAAATTACCGATACACCCCAGTAATGGGGCGGATCGGGACAAAAAAATAATAAAAAAAAATACGGAAAAAAATAAGGGATAAAAAACGACAAAAACAACGTGAAATGAGCGTTTATTCAGCAAACAAGAAACAAAAATATTAACCCTTGTAACGAAACATTTTTAAACTTAAAGAAAAAACTAATGAACACAAAAAATCACAAATGCAAAAAAAATCACAAATAAAAAATAGGGAGGTAGGTACGTATTTAGTGATTTAAGTAAGCTCTTTTGCTAGCTTTCTTCGTAAACTGGTAGCCACCTCTACGCAGAACTGTCGGCTGTGGTAACAAATCTTTTAATTTGTTCTTTGTTTATTACGCAGACATCATCTACGACGGGAAAAATGAAACAATTTTCTTTTTTTCTATTGGGGCGAAGAAATTTAACGGTGATTAACTCGTCATCTACTACATCCTGGATGAGGCCAATAAAATATTTGTCTTGTTTATCTGTGCCATACTGAATCTCAACAAAATCATCTTTTTTTAAATTTTCCAAATCCAAATCAGCGTCTTCGTCATCAGAAGATGATAAAGAATATAATGCATCCTGCAAAACATCTAGCTCGTCAAAGTCATCTTCGACCGCAATCTCGATCCTTGGTGATGATGGGCCAGCTTGAGCAAATTCTTCTTTTGACACGCTTTTTCCTGGTTCTATGGAAACCTTCTTCTTTTTCGTGACTGTTGGTTTACAAGCATTCCTGGTGTCATTTAGCAAATCGATCACAGAAGCGGTCCAGTGTTTGGGGTCGTGATCTCATCTATTGGTTTTGGTAGTCACTTTAAAACTTAATTTCTATCAAGTGGAATAAGCCCTGTGCCCAAAAATCCCTTTCTAATGTTTTCACTCATCGTTTTCAAATTATCAAGGGTTTTTTTTAACAATGATGGGAAATAATGCTTTGGTATAGGGCCCTTATATTTTTTCTTCCAATCTTCCAGCACAAGCCGCCAAGCTTTTTTCAAAGGAGCGAAAACCGCGACGTCTAACGGCTGGGTCAGATGGGTGGATGAAGGAGGTAAAAACCCAAATTTGATGTCATTTTCTTCACAGAGTTGAATGACTTTATATGAAAGGTGACTGCACAAATTATCACCAATTAGAACTCTTGGAACAGGTTGCTTTTTGAAATATGGAAGGGCAATACTTTTGAACCAGTTTTCAAAGAGAGGTTGATCGAACCAACCACTGGAATTTCTGCCGTAGCGTGCGCTTTTTGGCCCATTTGACATCCAAGTATCATAGATGTGCTCACTTTTATATACAATAAATGGTGGTAGTAAAATACCACCACCACTTCCCGCAAACATGACTGATGTGGAGCTTTTTGCCGAATCAATAATCCTTTCAGGATGTCGAGTTTTTCGTCTTACTATCACTTTTTTTCGTCTAGGGTCATCAACGAAACAAGTCTCGTCATAGTTGACTGTAGAGTTGGGTTCTGCATTTTCTAATAGCGTTTGCAAATTGTCAAAATATGAATTTACTGTTTCGTGCGAGACACCTGCACGGGCCCTCTTAATATTTTCACACAGCCTCTGTGTAAGGACATTCTTATGTCGCGATAGAAAAGAATTTGCCCAGTCCAATCCTGGCATATTATTATTTTGGAATTTGTTTACTTTTACATTAGTTATTACTATTCAACTTGGTTATTTTTTTCTGATAATTTTTGCAGTACCTCCAAAAACTTTAAGTCCATTTCCATCCGTTCTTTATGTCTCTTATTTTTATTCTCTTCATGTTCCTCTTTTTGTCTTATTCTTTTTGTTAATAATGACTTGATGTTTGATTTAGATGTCGAAGGGTCTACAATTATTATTGAACTTTATTACTAAATATTTCATTCATCAAACTGTATTAACTTACAATCTGAACATCCACTGTCAGATGTTACATCTTGCTCCAATGTAGTGCAATCTGTTTCCTGCTGTTTTATAGAAACTCCAGTAGAAGATACGACAGCAACAGGGCTACACCATGCTTTGTCCGAAAACATTTCATCCATGATCTGCAACAAATTATAATGTTGTTTAGGCTCTATTATAATCATCCTGTACATTTAAAGCTCTCAAATTTTTCGTAGTGTCATCAAATAATTTTCGCAACTCGATATGGGATTCTTTACGTATAATTTGTAAATCGAAAATTGCTTTTACATGGTTATGAATTATCAATCTTTTGTTTTCAAATCGTTCTTTTAACATTTGCCATGCAATATCGTAATTGGCCTCGGATACTTGTAGTGATTCTATTATTTTACACGTATTAGAAAGTTGTAATAACAAATAACTTCTATATACCTCAAAAAATGGCCAAGTTCTTCTGTCGTTACCAGATATGTTGTTGTGATCTTTTATGGACTTATATGTTTTGTTTAGACTTCTTAGTTTCGCTGCACATTGCGGACCAGTTACAACATAATTTTCTTTTTTCAAAATTTTTGATATTTCTTCCCATAATTTTTTTTGGGGATATTTCCCACTACTAAATTTATTTCCCAGTGACCGATAGGGTAAAGTGGGGAGAGTTGGACCACATTTTGAAAAAAACATCTGTAGAGCTGGTAATGTTTGGTCAAAATTAATGAAAATTTAAGGAGACATACTTTGGTCAATTGTCTTTCTGATGTGTCATTCAAAGTTTAAATAAATTCAAATAATAGTCTATAATATTGATTTTTTTAAAATTTTGTTATCTGGTCCATCTATCCCTAGGGGTAGGTAGAGATGGACCTCTATAGGTGGTAGAGATGGACCGCTCCTAATTTGATAGTTATTGATAGGAATAGTATCAAAGAAAACTACAAAATTATGAAAATATACCTTTAGTAAAAAAATATATTGGTTTTATTAAAATTTTAATAGAAAAAATCAAAATAACAACCTTCATAAACACAAGTCACAAAGCGCGTAAGTATTAAACACAANTCGTCCAGGGTCATCAACGAAACAAGTCTCGTCATAGTTGACTGTAGAGTTGGGTTCTGCATTTTCTAATAGCGTTTGCAAATTGTCAAAATATGAATTTACTGTTTCGTGCGAGACACCTGCACGGGCCCTCTTAATATTTTCACACAGCCTCTGTGTAAGGACATTCTTATGTCGCGATAAAAAAGAATTTGCCCAGTCCAATCCTGGCATATTATTATTTTGGAATTTGTTTATTTTTACGCCTTTTCTGTCCAAGTAGCCCTTGACAGAATATCTAAGATCCAGTTTATCCAAAGGATAGCCCCATTCCTCTGCTAATACTATCAACTGAACCAAATGTTGTTCTTCTTCTTGTGTCAAGACGGTCTGCCCTCCTTGCTTTTTTACTGGACCTCTTTTATGCCTCGATAGTGTTGATTTTGGGATACCAAAAACTCGTGAAGCATCTCGTAGACCTATCTGACCCCGTCGAATTTGTCTCAGAGCCGTTTGTAACGTTTTTTCACTATAGTTTTGGTAGACTCTTGTTCCAGGTACTTTTTTGTAATTTCGGACCATTGTCCCGACTGACCCCTGAAAGTGACATTTTTTGTTTAAAAAATCGTTTCCGCCATTTTTTAGAACTTTTTTGTTTGATTTCTTTTTTATTGTTTTTAAAACACTTCAAACCCTGACATATAAAAATTTCAGACTCATACCATTATTCCTCAGGGGCTTTCCACTTAAAGTTTTTTAATCAATAAAAAAATCGATATTTTTCTTTGATTTTTCAGGCACTTTTTTTCTCACTATTCGTCACTAAACTAACAGGTTGCCGGTATACATGCAGGAGCCAGCATGTCTACTTTTATTTTTACCTACTATCCGAGCTGAAAACATTAACCTCGAGACAGGGTTGCCGCTTATATTAATGAATACCCGAATATCCCAATTCACCCCTTAGTCCCGATTCGCCCCTTTTGACGGTACTTAAAATAGCTACAAATTCATTTTACCAGTTTTTTTTATAAAATACATTCTATGAGATAATTTTATACCAAATAGCAACATTTTTTTTAAAGAAATAAAATTAAGATTATCAGATAATTGGCACAATATTCTCACATAAGTATAATTTAATTAATCTAATTCTACGTCTAGGAAATTGTACGCATATAAAAAATTTTTCCGAAAATCCACCCTTACACTTACAGACACTACTCGCAATCATAATTTTAAATAAGTAATGGTCTTCCTCAAATAAGATATTTGGCAACACTGTTGGCTGCAATAATATGTGTGGATTAAAAATGAAAATACAAGCCGGCCGCAATAATGTCGGCAATGGCTGTCACAAAGTTAGCTAACTGAACAGATCTCACAAAATACATCTAACGAAAAGGACAAACATTTTTATTTTTAAAGATAGAAATATGTAAATTATATACGGGGGCTGCAAAAAATGAGCTGAATCAGTATTCACGTAAAAATTTACTCTATATACAGCGCTTCTCGATGTGCAATAAGGTATACTGAATGTAATGTTGCAATAATGATAGCGGGATGTATATATATATAAAACAAGCAAAAGCTATATATATATAGATTCTAAAATCAAAATTGGATTTTATGTTTTGTTGAGTAACTTTCGTATCTGCTACTGTTATTGAGAAAAAAAAAATAAAAAACGATTTTATGTAATTCGTTAAGTAGATGAAATTTAAATTTTTAAAATGGTCCAGTAGGCTCTGGCTTTACTTAGATAGTCTCTTGTTTCTATTAATTTTGACAGTTTATTCGCCACTACCTGTTAAAAATTAAATCTGGGATGACCCATTTCAAAATTCATAAAATTTGGCATTGTTGTGTGATTATAATGAGTAGGTATTTAAAACACTTTCACACCTTACAGTTTATAACATAAACCTTTAATTTTGAAACATATGCAGACCCAAGTTACAATTTCAAATGCGAACTGTCAAAATAAATAGAAACAGGAAATTATCTAAATAAAGCCAGAGCCTACTGGACCATTTTAAGAATTTAAATTTCATCTAATGAATTACATAAAACGTTTTTTATTTATTTTTTCTCGATAATGGTCGCAGATACGAAAAAAATCATAAAAGGCAAAAATGTTTCTCAACAAACATAAAATTCAATTTTGATTTTAGAATCTACCAGCGGCGCACCGCACAAAAGTTCTGGGGAAGAAAAGGGGGCATGAACCTCGAAAAAATATCACTGTAGAATATCACGACCATTTGGCATGTGCAATGATGTAAGCCCTACAGCGTAACCTATATTCCAAATTTGAGATAAATATCTCAAAAACTGTGGGAGCCATAGAGAAACAACTAAAAAAAATCTTAAAATTTCAACACCCTGTAGATCGGTAACGAAGCGTTTGTGGGCCTGTTTGTATGAACTTTTAGTCATGAAATAAGCCAAAGAATTACCCCCTCCCTTATGTACATGATATTTAAGAACACCTTGCCTATATATAAAACAAAAATCAAGATTATGTACATCAAATATATCTAATTGTTAGAGCATTTCATGATAAATGAGAGTGGCATTTTTAGATGCAAGTATGTATATTATTTTACAATGACTTTACCCATATTAACTAGCGACTTGTATCCACAATTAAATGAGATATGACGCATAGCAGACACGGAAATTCTAACTTCAACAAGTAAACTTTAATAAGTACTAAGACAATGAAAATACACGTTTTAAAAAAATTCTTACCTTTTTAATTAAATGACAAAATAATCCCAAATTCCAATTTAATGTAGAAAAACACTTACTACTAGCTAAAAGAAGGGCACTGACCAGTGACTACTGACTGACAGTTCACCACAGTTAAATCGAAACACACGGGCTCACTTCGTAGGAATTCGTCAAACGTGGGGTATTCTTACCAAAGACAAATTGAGTTTTTAAACATGGTATTTCTTTCTTTGACTTGTTTTTTACTCATTAAAATTATCTATTAAAATTTTTGACCTCTCTGTACTCTTTGAGGGACATTTTTGTATTTCTTTCTGGCAGACCTTATTACCAATTATACAAAAAACAAGCTAGAACTATACCGAAAGATTAGTTTATATTAGAACCACAGTATATAAAACAATTTGCTGTATTAGAACTATGCTGTATCGTTCCGTCGTACCTGAATGAGTCGTTAGAAAGGAACGATACCCGAGTTGGATTCGATTCCTACAGTGTACGGACTGTACGGTCGTACGGTGTTAGAGCGCTTTCACACTACTACGCGAAAACGCCACTTTTGTTGCGTTCTCAATGGTGATTGGTCAATTTTCTTAAACCGACGTAGTCAAGGTCACTATGCTGTAAATTGATTTAACTTTAACTTTTTCGTGTAAACGTCAAAAAATAAGTGATATTTAAGTTTTTGTCATCAGTCATACATCATTTTAATTTTGTGTAACGGGTTTGTTTCATTTTTTATTTGGAAATTTTGACAATCGTGAAAATTTGGAATGGAGGAGGTGCGTTAGAGGTATTACAAATATTCCTTTTTTTTTAATTTTTCTAGAATTACAAGTGTGGCCACTGTGGTAGGTTATTAAGTAACTATTGCTAAAATTACTGGGGCCACAAATGCTTCCTGCTTTCAATGAAAGCGTTTCTATTACAATACAACATAACCTGAAAGCTTCTAATTATTTCGATTACGTGCGTCAGTTCAGAGCGAACAGCCGAGCTGAGCGGACGTGTTTGTTTGTGAGGTGAAGTGCATTGCAACTAGCAAGATCTACCTGCCTTTATTAAGGCTACCTGGAAAGAATCCCTTTCTTTCCTTTTAATCACCGACCTAATCTCCGGCTNCTCTTGGTTTACTATTTGGTTTTCTTTTGTATACTGACGGACTCATTATTTGTGCCTAAAACAAACAAAAAATCGATATACCTACCTATCATGCCCATCCATGTCCAGGTCCATCTATACCCACTAGTCCATCTCTACCTACATTTTTGTGGTCCATCTATACCTTACGGTTAGGTAGAGACGGACCAATCATTTGCAAGAAAAAAAACAAGCACCGCTACAAATAAGTGAGGTTATAATCTTCTTTCAATTAATTTTGTTAATATAACTCCAAAAAAAGTCTGAAAACACTTAGCTGTGGCTGTATTGGCACGATTTTTATAACTTCCGAAAAAAAATTGTGTTGTTTTGAAACGAATATTCAGTTTTTTTTAGCTAAATATGCATTGGACGTCGCGCACGGGTTTCTCTGGCAAGCTCTGGTAGGAAACTGATTACTGAACCGTGTAACGAAATTGCGCATTTATAAGGCACGACGTTTTTGCAATATGGCGGATGGTCCGTCTATACCACTGGTCCATCTCTCCCCACTTTACCTTATAAAGCAATAGTGATTATATATATATATATA
>NW_019416758.1:469648-510600 GCF_000390285.2 Anoplophora glabripennis | reverse complement strand
TATATATATGTATATATAGACTTCAATATTGAAACAAAATTTATTAATGACAGAAAATGAAATGAAAATTAAGAATAATAACTTTTAAAACACTTTCGTTCTATACACAATATCACTTTATACTTTTCACAACGTCATCTTGCTTTCTAGTGACACTCCGTACACCTCAGCTGCGTAGATATATTTTCTGGGTAATGTCCATCTTTCACTTTCCTAGCAGTGACGAGTACATAACCAGGCGGATGATTCTTGAATTGCGATTTCTCCTTTCCGACGATATAATGTAGAACGATGTTTCTCTAAAATTCCAGCAGGCCCATTGGTGCCTCGGAAGATAGCTGGTATAGGCTTCATGCATTGACCACTGTCATATTTATTTAATTTGTGAATAGAACCCACCACCACTTCCTTCCGGGGACAGATATTGGATAATTATTAACAGATTGATCATGTAAGTCCATGCCACCCATCGATGTATTGTAATTCATGAAAATGGCTGGTTGTGGAACCTCAACTTTCTTGTTAGCACTACTGGACCAGCGTTTCACACAGCTGATGGGCTCTAGAGAATCATAATTTGTCACCGTGTCAATTTTAGTAAATTGTTTTTATAATTTTCAAGGAGAAGAAATAATTATTCTGCTTTACAATAAGAGCGATTTAACAGTATTTTGTGTCCACTTTAAGATGCACTAATGATTTTACTCCAAATTGTCGTGAAATTCCTTGAAACAAGGTTCTAAGCACAGCCCTGGTAATTCTGGACACGCCTTACAATAATATCTACATTGCGTCTTTCCGAATACCATGTTTTGAACACCAACGACATCTTTTCCGAAGTTTCCTTCCACGCACACCTATTTCACATTTAGCTGCAAAATGTGTGACATTCTGTTTGGTTTGGTTTCGATTTTCTTTGTTGCTATCGTCTACCAGCAAGGTTTCAATAATCGATTGACGAAAATCTAGAAATGACATCTTTCGTCCAGAGAATTGGTTGTACAACATGAAAGAATTGTAAAGCGATAAGTCAATAATGTGAAAACCTACTTTCTTATCCCATCGAATTGTCTTTCTATGTGATGGACAGTTAGGACAACATTTGGTCTTGTAGATCTTGTTTTTTTTTCATTGTGCCCACATGTCGATTTTTTTCCTCGAAACATCCACTAGTTGTATCGAAGTATACCAGTTGTCAGCTGTAATACGATTGCTGTTGAAAAGAGGTGCAGCTAGGCCTAATACACCTTGATTAGGCTTCAGAAACTTTTGCTCTTCACTACTAAGGTTATATCCGTCAGAGTCCTTTCCGCTATAGATGTAAGCATTATATAAATAACTATTTCGCCCATTGGTAAGGCATTGAATTTTGATGGTGTATTTTGCCAGTTTGTTTGGCATTTATATACCTCTTCTTCGGAAACTTACAACCATTTCATCCACAGTAGCAGACTGACCACGCCAATAGACACTGAGAGTTTTCTATAAAAGTGTTGCTTTTTTACACCTGGGTCACCAGGTATCCCCTGAGGATCAGGTCTTTCAGCAGCTTCAGAATTTGTCTGCGAAGCTACCGTTGTACATAGCCATTTTCTTGTCTTCGTGCCGTATGTTCTTTGACAAGAGATGAGCCTAGTTCCTTTATAATCTTTCGGCGGGGGTTTTAGCAGTTTGGACGATATTATAACTTTTTCATATAATCATGGCATTTACGGCTGCAGAGTTGAGAACTGAATAAAACAAGTTGAGGGGCCATGTCCGATTACTTCTAGATACACTGTACGTACCAGATAATTCATCCACATCGTCAACTCCACCTTTTGTAAAGTTATAAAACGTAATAACTTCAGATTTCTGCAGTTCATTTGTTGCCTATCTTGTGGTCATGGTGTAAACTGGAGAGAAGAACATGGAACTTCTTTTTTCTCTCCCTCGAACTGTAGGCATCACTGGAGCTATTTCACGTTTATTTTTCTTCAAAGTACAGACCAGACACCGGTGAGTTTGTATTCTTTCAGTTCAGTTTCATGAGGAGTGTTTGTGGAGTTTGCGAACCAATTATCAAAGGTGATATTTCTATTGGAATTTAAACTGGTTCTACGAGCCGCAAAACTATATCATCTGGCTTGTTGCTCAGGCAAAAATGTCCATCCGTCTGTTTGCCTACATAAACCTCCAAGTTGAATATGTAAAAGTTTCTTGCATCTATAAGTGCGAATACTTGGTTGCCATACTTGGCTGGTTTGTTGGGAATGTATGTAGTGGTGGGTTTGGTTAGTTGTTCAATTACTTGTTAAATAAAGTCAAGACACACCAAACGAAAAAGGTATGTGATAATAAAAAAAGATGTCATTGTAACAAAAAAGCATAGGTACATTATTTTTCAACCAATAAAATTTTTCATACATAGAATGAAAGTCTTTTCATTGATGTTCAGGTGGTATTAAAATTTCATTGGTTTTATGAAAGAATAATTGTTGCAAATATGAATCGGTTTCATTGATATCGTGACACATTTACATAAAATAATTTGTGTGTACGAAATGTTCATGGTAATTATGTGGTAGGTTCATATAATTTATTAACTGTTTTCATCATCTTCTTGTAAGAGTTCATTGTTGTTACGATATATGTACATAAAATAACCCTTCGATTTATGAACATTTTCATAGAGTTTATGTTTTAGGTTTATTTCAGTTATGAACTGCTTTCGCCATTTTCTTGAAAGAGTTCATTGTTGTTACGATATATTTATATAAAATAACCCTTCGATTTATGAACATTTTCATAGAGTTTATGTTTTAGGTTTATTTCAGTTATGAACTGCTTTCGTCATTTTCTTGAAAGAGTTCATTGTTGTTACNAAGTAAAAACTTACCTGGGCATAACCCCGGCACAGGTGCTGTAACAAAGATGCCGACGGCCTCTATGCTTAAGCCGGGGATTAGGTCGGTGATTAAATGGAAAGAAAGGGATTCTTTCCAGGTAGCCTTAATAAGGGCAGGTAGATTTTGCTCGTTGCAATCACTTCACCTCACAAACAAACACGTCTGCTCAGCTCGGCTGTTCGCTCTGAACAGAGGTCCAACTCGACCTCGCACGACAAGGGTTCCCCGGCGCAATAGTGCACCGCATGGCGAGCCGTCAAAATAAACAGGAAATGCCCCTGGTCCTAGTTCAGGCCCCACAGGACCAGGAGGACATCCTGAAAGTAACCCGCTGCTGCTCGCTTGTGGTCCGAGTAGAGCTGCAGCAAAAGCAGCGGGTAGGCACACAGTGCCACCGGTGCCAGCGGTTCGGCCATGGCCAGACCCGGTGCACAACTGAGCCAAAATGTGTAAAATGTGGCGAAAACCACAGTACGCACGTCTGCAAATAGGCCAAAGACACGCCCGCCAGGTGTGCAAATTGCGCCGGGCCACACCCCGCCAGCTATATGGGGTGCCCTCAGTACCCCAAAGCTAAAAACACAAAAACACAAAACACAGACACACACACGACACAAAACACTACACAAACACACAGACAGCCCCTCCTACCCACCCCAAACACAACCCCAGGACGCACATACGCTGACATGACCAGAAAAACACAAAACACACAAAAACAAAAACACAACACCTCACCACACGCACACACAGACACGACACCCTCCCAACCGGGCGCGGCGGCCCTGATTGACGCAACAAAGCGTCTTCAGGACTTCTGCGTCCAGCTGACGACCATGGTGTCGAATATGCAAAAATTATTCGACTTCTAATGGCTCGTCGGCCCTCCCAACCCTCCTCGCTGAGAATTTCGTCCTGGAACCTTGACGGGTTCCGGGCCAAAAAAACGGAACTCGTGGACATCTTGAACCGTCTAAACATAGACGTTATGGCTGTCCAGGAGACCTACCTCAGCGAGGCATCCCGTACCTCCATCCCTGACTATGACATATACAGACATGACAGAAACCGTAACGGGGGTGGTGTTGCACTCATAGTAAAGAAGTGCATCGACCACTATCCGCTGCAGCGGCTCCAAACTCAAAACACAGAGGCCGTGGCGATAGCGGTGAGATCGCTACGGCATGGAGACGTTGCGGTGGTGTCCTGTTACCACCCACCCAGACTACCACTACTTGACAATGACTTAGACAAAATCCTTTCCTGGCCCCAGACAATTGCCATCGGGGACTTCAACGCGAAGTCCCCCATATGGCACAGCGGGACGACGACCACAAGAGGTCGCGTCCTGCTGAATTACCAAGACAGACACGACGACTTGACTATACTCGGACCGACAGAACCGACACATTACGGACCCGTAGGACGCCCCGACGTTATCGACATTGCCCTCTTAAAATCTATACCGTTAAATGCCCAAATATCCACCCAATACGAAGGGTCTTCCGCCCACAATCCAATATTTCTGGATCTGGGGCGAAGACAGAGATATGAAGGCACCTTCACGAGGAGGTTCACTGACTGGGAGCGTTTCCGAACAGTAATGCAAGGAAACATGGCGCTCCCAGTCATCGAAACCACCCATGATCTGGAGGCGGCAATCCTCTCCCTTGAGACTGACATTAAAAACGCCCTGACTCAGACTACGACGGAGACTATTGTCCCCCGACTGACAAACCCCCGGGGCACCCTCCCCGATGACATAAAAAACTTAATACGTGACAGACGACGTGCGAAACGGCTTGCCACCCGCACCCGCCTCCCCCGACACAGACATGACTTAAACGTACTTAACAGACGGGTGAAGGCGGCTCTGGATGAACTGGCCCAGGATAACTGGGCTAGGCACCTGGAGTCGCTGGATCCACAAGACAACAGCCTCTGGAAAACGCAGAGGGCCCTGCGACAGACCGCTCGCCGTAAAATTCCTCCAATCCACGGTAGTGTGGGGGTGGTTTACACGAACCAGGAAAAGGCCGAGGCTTTCGCCGATAGCCTGGAACTGCAGTGTAGACTGCCTCAGCTGCCCGACGAAGACGAGGAATTCGAGATAGTGGCTGAGCGCGCGGCCCGACGCGTCGACAGAGAGCCAGACAATGACATAATCCCCCCCGCAACACCTGACGAACTAAGACTGACAATACGCAGACTTAAAAACAGAAAAGCCCCCGGACCCGACAATATACATAACACGACACTTAAACGACTACCACACAAGGGCCTCATGGCCCTACTAAACATAACAAACGCGACACTCAGACTAAGACACTTCCCTACCCGCTGGAAAACAGCAAACATAATCCTTATCCCAAAACCCAACAAAGATCACACCATCCCATCCAACTACCGGCCCATTAGCCTGCTCCCGGCTATGAGCAAAGTGGTAGAAAAAATTATCCTAACCCGTCTAAGAACCCACTCCCAAGAACTGCAAGTCATTCCAGACGAGCAGTTCGCCTTCCGACCCAATCACTCCACTGAACTCCAAATCCTTCGCCTTACCGAGCACATCACGGCGGCCTTCAACAGGGGACAGTACACTGGTGCTGTCTTCCTGGACGTCGCAAAGGCCTTCGATACGGTTTGGCATGAAGGCCTACTGATGAAAATGCTCACCAACCAATATCCCATATCCTTTACGAAACTCATAAAATCCTACCTACATCACCGAAAATTCCGCATCCAAATCCAAGATTCCCTTTCCATCACCCGTTCTATAGAGGCCGGTGCCCCCCAGGGCACCGTCCTGTCCCCACACCTATACACCATTTACAACTCCGACATCCCACATTCCCCCAACACCAACATATACTTATACGCCGACGACCTGACAATCACATCCCAATCCGTAGATCCTAGATATTCCGCCTCCCTTCTCCAAAACTCCTTAGAACAACTTGAAACCTGGTGTAACAGGTGGAAAGTCAAAATTAATCCCAACAAAAGTTCGGCTATCCGTTTTACCAAACGAAATATCCCACAAAATCTCGACAGACTGACACTATCCCAGGAACCCATCTCCTGGAATCGACAAACACGATACCTGGGCGTGAGGATGGACCAGCGTCTCATGTGGAAACCGTACATCGTGGAGACGGTAGCGCGAGCGAAGACCACCAGGGCTAGGCTCTATCCCTTACTCAAAGGTGGAAACATCCTCAGTTTCAGTGGCGGCTCGTGACATTGAGAATAGGTGAAGCATTGATTGACTAAAAAAAAGCGCCGCAGGCGAAAATTTTCAAATTTTCAATTTCAAACGGCTTTAAATTAATCTGGAAATTTTAGTTGCATTTGCAATATTACCGAAAAATTGACGTTGGCGAGAAGGATTTTCATTTAGATTTTATAAAAAATAGAAATATTAGTTCGGCTTGTGGACTTAATGATAGGTACAGATACAGATGTTAAGCGGCAAATTCGTCATATTAAAAAAAATTTTAGGAACTTATCCAAGTCCATGTCCATGTACATGTTCATCTACTTTTTAAATATAAGGTGTATTCTTCTATCCTTTAAAGCTGCAAATTTATCGATGATGTCATCATAAAATGGTTCGGCACTTATAAGTTCATTCAAAAGTCCTTTTTCAATAGAAATTTTTGCTAAATTTGTAAATCTGTCTTCTGTCATCGAATTGCGCAGATAAGTTTTAATTCTTTTTAAACAAGAAAAACTTCGTTCAACCGAAACACTAGTAGAGGGAATTGTTACGATCAGGNGTCCAGGCCTACACGAGATGAGGCAGGATAAAGAGGGATAATCCCCCTCGATCCCAAATCATTGAGGCCAATTTCTAGCCATGGAATAATGGCGGCGGCTGCCGGCTGGCTCACTGAGCAGGGTCCCTGCGAGAATCCGGAACCGATGTACCGGGCACCGGGTCAGCAAAATAAGCCGGGTTTCTGAGGTAAATAAGTTCGAAGGTTTAGCATAGGTTGTTGCCATTATTGCCAATTTATTTAATATTATAAAGAAAAGTAAAAGTACCTAATTTCTCAGTACTTTGTTGTCATCTACTCTATTTTCCTAAAGCATTTTGTTATTCTTACGTTATTAGATACATATTTAATAAAACTTGCTTCGTATTATACTGTGATTGGCGAAATAAAGGAATTTGAAAAGAATCTGAACTTATACTGAAATTTCATACTGTAATAATAGGTATTCTAACATGTAAAAAACAATTATTGGTAGAATTATGTCGGGTTTTTTCACATTCTGATAAATGTATCTTCCAGTTAAATCTAAATCTGTCTCATAAAACACATGTGCATAAGAAAGCAACAGACTTGGATCTAACTGACAGATAAATTTACTCGAAAATGTCCCTTAGTAATTAACTGAACATACCTGTGAAGCAAATTTCACATCTTGTAACTTATACAGCAGGTTTATAGCTTTACAGTCGCTATGTCCACAAACTATTACATGTCTGATATCATTTACTACACAACCTAATTCCAGTGCTGCTGGTTCATTTGTCGTAAGTTCGTTCAAAAAATGTTGGGAGTGCGGAATTATGTTCCCAGCGTTTCTTACTAAAAGAATGTTAGGATTTACTAAGCATACGAAATTTAATAGATGAGCTTTTCCAATTTAGTCAGCTTTTGATAATACATAACATTTATTCACTATGGACAAAATGTATAATATAAAAAAAGTTTTTAAATATTTCATGACTTCCAAATTATTTTAAGTATACCAATGCATAAAATTCGCGCATGTCGTCATATCCAGATAAAAGGATTTGTCAGGCATCGGCTAAGGACGGTAGGGCGAAAAATATGAATAGTGCGCGATTTCTAACTTTATTATTATTATACAGGGTTAACTATCACTTAGTACATAAATTTTAACCACGCGCTCAGGAAGGCCTAAAATGTAATAAAAAAATTATTTCGGAATTTTAGCTCGATGTTTAAAAAATGGGGTAAAACCCCCTTTGTTCCCGGTAAATCGGCAGTTATGAACTGTCATCCGACATAATTTCACTCAGCTGTTCACCTTAGCAAAGCGCATCCCAGGCTGCATAGCCGCACTACCCTACCCAACCATACCATACACAAACATGACACCACCCCCGGGGGTTTACACAGACGAGCCGGCGAAACAAGAAGAGCGCCAGAAGAAAGGGCCCTAGCCGGCGGGGCCCAGCCAGGACAAAAGGAGGTCCCACAAATTGGCCTCAATGATTTGGGATCGAGGGGGATTATCCCTCTTTATCCTGCCTCATCTCGTGTAGGCCTGGACAGCCTTCGTAGGTGGGCCCCATCCGTCGTCTATCCCGACCGCAAATGCGGCCGGTGTAGGCGCTTTGTGGGACCTCCATTTGTCCTGGCTGGGCCTCGCCGGCTAGGGCCCTTTCTTCTGGCGCTCTTCTTGCTAAAGTGATAGTTAACCCTGTAACTATATGTTGTAATGTTTTGATATTTAGTTCCTCTTTGTCCTCTTTGCGTCAAATATGACCGGCGCGTGCTTTGACTGTACTATGGTGATGAGATTATTGATTAGTCAATTGGTCAGATTAGAATTACGATTTTGATGATCTGGTCAGACCGATCACTTAACGCAATGTAGCCTTAGTAAGACCACGTAGGGCAATCTGATGGTCAATTAGTAGATATAGGATAGAGGTATAGGAGTGTAGATAATTATAGTTTTGTAATAGTTAAGCTTTTTCTCCCGACTGAATATAGGTAAATATCTGACTTCTATCTCTTTTGATCTGATGCTAATTTAAATCTCTTCATTCTCTAATACAACCTTAGAGCATATACTACTGGAGGCAGCGTCCCAGTGGCCGAGAGTGTAGAGGAGGTTTAGAGAGGGAGGTATATACCCTCATATACCTCTCTCTCTCTCTCTCTCTAACCTCAGCTACACTCTTGGCCACTGAGACGCTGCCTCCAGTAGTATATGCTCTAAGAATACAATACCAACAATTTTTGTTGCAATTTGTGTATGAAACTTTGCAAGATTAAAATGTTCTTAATTAATTATTGAAATTATTTATAATTTTAGTACTATAGTGTCATACTTCGAGCACATACCTACTAGAGGCAGCCTTCAATGCTAAATGAGAGAACAGACGTGCGAGAGAGAAAACAAATTAAACTATAAGCTATATCTCTCACTCCGTCATTTTATTGGTTGAGAATCAGACTCTGTGATTCCCCTCCAGCACCTCACATTATGGAGTGAGAGAGATAGCTAATGGTTTTATATATGCTCCTCTAGTTCTAGTAGGTATATGCTCAAAGGTGTCATACGATCCTCAGACTTCACTCGCAAACAATATAGCTGCACATGTTCTATTTTGAAATTATTATTGAAACATTTCCTCACCTACAAACATATCTCCTACATTTGTTGACGTAAATCTTGTAGGGATCATCCTGCTGTCAATGCATGTAAAAAATACAGCTTTAGGCTAAAAAAACATATTAAAGTAACGTTTGCGCATGCTCATATAAAAATGAATTGTTTTGGTACACAATATATAAATAAATGGTAAATAATAAAGTAATATATGATGTACTTACGGTAGGATTATCTTTAACTTGACGAAATTGTTTAACCATTTGTTCTTTTGTCTCGCATCGATATCTCATTATACCTTTTATTATTTTGTCCATATTTGAAAAATTTAAAATATTCAACAGGTTATTACTGTATATCACGTCACTGAACGTTATCAAAGTCCAGAGAAAGTTGTATAAATAAATTACGTGCAATTAAAAGTAGATTTAGGTCGAGTTGATTCATTTTTTGATTTTCTGATAAATTCAACTCGCCTCTCTCGCTCTATATATTATTTAGCTTTTTAAAACTGGATATATTGGGTATAATGCAATTAAAGGTTATATTGAATCATTTATATATACTTATAGGTAAATATTGTGGTGAGTAACTTAGGGATTAAACTAATAAATATAAGTAATTTTAAATTTTTATTTATAAAATACAGTTTGTGAAGATATTTCATGCAGTTTTAATACATAACTTATTACTTAATACAAAAATAAAATTATATTAATAACTAACAGACTTGATATTTATGCATAATAAATATGACTTGAGAATAAAAGAAAAAAGCAAAATAGGTATGAAAACAATTTGGCACAAATAACAATAACAAAAATAAAACTTAACGACCTAGTGTAGGAGCAGAACTAGATACTTTTTCTAATTTTTCAAAGTGTTTTCTAGCATTCTTTATATTAATAAGTGTAACTTCTGATGGAATTTGGGGATCTGACATACATACCATAACATAAGTATTGCTGGTAAACATATCAATATATGCAGCAAACGCAGAATTTCTAACTTCCATACTTTGGAACTGTGCTGCTAATTTAGAACAGGATAACTTAAACTGTTTAATAATATTTGACACTTTCTCAAACCTATGAACATCTCTATGATGCTTACGTTGACAGTGAGATATAACCAAAAAAGTTGCCTTTTCAAATAAGAGAACTTCATCTGCATCTACAATACTAGCAAATTTTTGCAAACTATTCTCCAACTCTTTAACATTTGGTATTAACATATAAACTATACTTGACCAAGCCCGATACAAAGTTTCATCCCATATTGATGTCCTGAAGCAAGTACAATCTAAAGGTCTTGATAACCTTTTTAGATCAGCTTCTCTTTCTTTAAATATAATGTCCCTTTGATCTTCGGCTACCAAATCCATTTTATGAATAAGGCAAAAGATCTTGGCTTCTGGAGAATTTTGCAAAATTGCTTCTAAACAGGATTGATAATAATGCATATCTCGCTCAAGTTCTCTACTTTCTACATCAAAAACATAAATAAGAACCTCAACATTTTTGAAAATATTGTCTCTCTGAGATGCAAAATAGTTTTCCATAAAAGCCTCTTGACCTCCACAGTCCCACAAATTTAAGACCAGGTTGCCAAGAAATCTAACGTGGGAATGCTCCACATCGACTACAAATATTTAAAAATTAACGAAAAGTTCGTTTGTTCTACAGAAAATGATTTACTTGTTGCTCCCAGTCTTCTAGTATCCCTGGCAATATAATTAGCAAATATTATAGACCGCATACTTGTTTTGCCAGATCCACTTTTACCCATTAATAGGACCTACAAAGTAAACGTAATTAGCACATATTTTCTTATTAAATAAAACAAACCTTTTTCTTCATATTGCTCTCGTATTCGTTAAAATTGTATAACAAAAAGAGTTAATAAATACTTTTATAATTTGAAGTAGAAATATTACATGTAGTATACATGATACATGTCACTTGTCATTTTGTCTTTGTCCAGAGTAGAGATGGATGGAGCATGACTGATCCGGTTCACTGAGGTCTCTCTTCGTAGTGATCCGAATGAACCGGATCCTTCTTAAAAATCTCTGAACGTAAAGATCCGGATTTCGGATTTTTACGTTGCAGGGTGTCGACGCGCGCCGCGCGCGCGCGCGCCATTATTCCATGGCTAGAAATTGGCCTCAATGATTTGGGATCGAGGGGGATTATCCCTCTTTATCCTGCCTCATCTCGTGTAGGCCTGGACAGCCTTCGTAGGTGGGCCCCATCCGTCGTCTACCCCGACCGCAAATGCGGCCGGTGTAGGCGCTTTGTGGGGCCCAGCCAGGACAAAAGGAGGTCCCACAAAGCGCCTACACCGGCCGCATTTGCGGTCGGGGTAGACGACGGATGGGGCCCACCTACGAAGGCTGTCCAGGCCTACACGAGATGAGGCAGGATAAAGAGGGATAATCCACCTCGATCCCAAATCATTGAGGCCAATTTCTAGCCACGGAATAATGGCGCGCGGTTATAGCAAACCGTAAAAAATATTAGATGTTATGTTTTATTATGTTTTTTCAATATTTTCTATATCTTGTTGCCTTTTACGCAGACACGCCAATGGATTTTCGTTCCCGGCACGCTTCATCCCCCTTACTAGTCCAAGAGCTAGCGATGAATCACTATCTATAATTTTGGCCGTCGAGTATAGTCATAGATAAGAACAAGTACTACTAGTTAACTAGTTTCCAAGTTTTTCTATAGCAAGGCCGCCAACACCTCAACACAAATTTTAGTGCGTTTTACTGAAATTCTCTGAGCTAATTACGGAACGCACATCTATTCTAACTGAAAAAAACTTTTTAGGCGGGAGTATATAAGTTCGCTTCTGTATGCATTATTCTGTGGCTAAACATTCATTCAAAAGAAAACTGAAAAATATTTAATTTCCCTAAACCTTACCTATCGCTCCAAAAATCAAGTTTCGACAAATGTATTATTATATTATCCTTTTCTAAATGTCGCAGTTGACGTAGATGCGAAATAAAAACGTATACGATTTATCAATTTTTGATGACTAAAATGGTGGTCATCATATATGAAGTTGCTGATATTTAGATATGGATTTTGTACATATCTTTATCTAAATTATCTTAATTTAGACAATTTTTAATTCCCTGATAATATTTCAGTGCGTTTAGTGTATTTTAATAAAATTGTGCCTGTCATATTAATGTAAGTAAATACATTTGTAAAAGTCGCTTTCCAAATGGGTCTGACGCATACCGGCGCGCCCATTGAAAATATTTTTTTCTTTAGGTTAAAAAAAATAAAGGCAGCAGTAGTATTGCCAAATTCCATTTGCTCTGCGTACAATTTATAGCATTAATAAACCATAAATGTTTTAGTAAAAATGTCATCCGACGATGAGAAACCTCCAGCACCCCCTGTCAGATTGACATCAAATAGGGGGACTGATTTGGTTAACAGTTCTATAGCTGTAGACAGACCTCTTCCTAAAGAACCAGACGATGTAGATAGAAAAAAGAAAAATCCTAAAATAAAGAAAACACATAAATTATCAACATATTCTTCGGATAAACCAAATATATCATACCCAACCAATTTTGAACATACGGTGCATGTCGGTTTTGATCCTGTATCAGGAGAGTTTACGGTGAGTTTCAATTTATTCACTTATAATGTAGTGGTGTAGGAGCTTGTTTTTATATTCATTTAGTATTAATGAGAATATTTTGTTACAAGCTGCCTTTAAAAGTAAGTAAAGAGGTGTTTTACACAAATTTTTTGTTTAGTTGCATTTAGATGTAGTTTCTATGGTGTTTAATCTTTTATTTTTTTCTACGCATGCTAATAATATTAGTACACATTTTCTAGATCCGTTTAATTTTTTACTGAAACATGTTAAACCGAATTCTTTGAATACGTGTTAACATGTCTTAGCGATCCCAAGTCAAAATATTCTCAATATTCTGTATTTACCATCAATTTTACCAATAAGTTAAAATGACTTTCTTAAAAATAGATTCGAAATATAAATTTTTTTTGTTTTCTACTGATATTGTTTATTGGATGGTATGAATTGGATGAAAGAATTCATAATTTGTGTAGAAAAAAATAAGGACAAAATAGTACTGCCATTGATATTGGCAGTATGTCATTCATTGTCTCAATGGTTGAACAATTTTCGGATTGGTTGGTGCATCATCGGTTTAAACTCCTTGACGTTTTGAGGGGTATATCGTTCTCTTCTGAAGAAACTATTAAACTGTTTCAATTATATTTTTAACAAATGCAATATATGAAGGGTCGCTGAGAAGTTTGGACTACCAGCTGTATTATCAGTTGGAAACCAAAATAAAAGCAATTTACGTCAAAATGTTAGAATATATTAAAGTTACTGAATCTCTGAATACCAGTTTATAATTATCTATCTATAGCAACAGTGAAATCTTCCTTTGACAGTGAAAGAAGAATCTTGCAAATGTATGGGTGTGTAATCATAGATCTTACTGCTAATATAAGCTGTTAAGTTAAGGAATGTAATAGTATATAAAAAATTACTTCCCAAAAATTTCTAAATCTATATTGCAATGGATAGTAATATTTTTTTATATAAATAAATTGAAAATACTTTATAACTTAAAAATATCGAATAAAAATTCTCGAAATCGATCTTTCGAAAACCTCTTAGTTTTTAAGATATATATTTTTTTTAATTCAAAATTTTGTTACTTGTCACAGATCAAACGGCAAAATGTTGCAATGTAATGTTAATAATAAACAAAAATGTGAACTAATTCACAAATTAACTAGTATTTAGGATAGAAAAAATTTTAATATATTGAGTAATTCCATAAAACATTATGTGATATTAAGGTATCTATTTATTTAATCTATAAGCAGCTTGTTAGCCATATGGGTACAAAATTTAAGGCAAATATGTTAAAAATTTTACTTATTTATGGGATACCCTTAGGGCTGCCACCTTTCAAAAAGAGCAAACCCGGAGATTTTTGAAAAATTTTATGAAATAAAACATTTTTTTTTTTTTTTGAGAAAAGTAAGTATTATTTATTTATTGTTTAATAAGTAAGTAATTTACGTTATATTTATCGCTGGCGCTAGAACCAGGTCAATTTTTAAAATCATATTTTTTAGTTATAAAAGCTTCTTGAAATTGAAACATCTTTTATTGCTCAGGTTTTTCCAGAGATTTAAAAAATTCCTGGCAGGACATTTTATTATTAATTTTTGCGATTAATTCCAATTTTACCATGCCACCCCGATATATCGATGTTAATCCCGTAGTCCGGATATGCACCATACAAACCCCCTAGACTCTGGATTAAACCCGGATATACCCTGTATATTTTATTGCAAACATTTATTAACTTTAAATAATCTGTACCTAAATGTTTTGAACAATCATACCTTTAAGAAAAGTTAGTGAGAAATTATTAAATTTTCTACATAGTACAAATAATTAATAAAATGTTAGGCATGTCTTAAAACAGTTAAGGCTAGAGGTGGAGAAATATCATTAACGGTATAAATTGAGATATCGGTAGTGCCTCATAGAAACTATAGATATTAATAACTTAAAAATGTACGACAAAGAAATGTGTACATAGATTATGTTTATTAACGTTTATTATTAATATAAACGAAAAAATAAACTAGTATACAGGGTGTAACTAAATAAGTGTAAAACATTTAAGGGGGTGATTCCTTATCGAAAAAAAGATAGGATCTTTCATATCAAGAAACTTCATTGGAGCATCCCTTGTTAAGATACAGCCCCTTAAAGGGGGTACAGAAAAATTGTTTAACAATTTTTTTCACAAGCACTAAACAAGTTACAATATTGAAATTAACCTGACATTTTCTACTACCAAAAAGACACTTAGCCAGTAATTTATTTGGTTTACCCCATGGTAGTAAGGGGTGGAAAACGCAACCCCTAAAATTTATTTCCAACGTAATTTTTTGTCTTATTATTTTTTTACCATTTAAAAAATTATTTCCGATAGCCTGTTTCATTCTAAAAAAAAATGTCTCTTGAATTTTTTGCCCAAATTAAACCAGTTCGCAGTAAAAAATTATTTTACGAACAACTACAGAGATACATCGTCATAAATGCGGACTGGATTTACTGTTATTTTGTAGTTACTACCTGCATTAAATGATTAAAGGGGAATAATCAAAACTAATTTAATAATAACAAAACATACAACATGTAGAAATCATAGTAAATGTTCAATATGTCTACCTTCAGACATTACGCATGCGTCTAGACGTCGGCGCATTGAGCCACGTATTCGCTCAAATATTCCTGGAGTCTCTCTAATTACCCTGCACGCATCGATAATGCGGTTTCTTAAGTCCTCTACATCGCGAACAGGAGTACGATAAACCAAATGCTGCAAATGGCCCCAAGTAGACAAATCCAGAGGATTGAGATCCGGGGATCGAGCGGGCCAATTCTGTGGTCCTCCTCGACCTATCCACTGATTTGCATATGTTTCAGTTAAATGCTGACGTGCTACTTGACTAAAATGGGCGGGAGCCCCATCATGCATAAAAACCATATCCCTTCTGACGCCCAAAGGAACTTCCTCCAGCAGTACGGGGGGATGCACTTTTCTTAAAAATTGAACGTATGCCTCACCATTTAATCGAGGAGGTAGAAAATGAGGCCCAATTAAATAATCCCCAATAACTCCGACCCACACCTTAAGAGAAAACTGTTCTTGATGGTTAGTTTCGACAATAGCGTGATGGTTTTCATCAGCCCATATGTGGTAATTATGAAAATTAATAATCTTGTCCCGAGAAAAACTACATTCGTCTGTGAATTCGATCGTCTTCAGAAAGTCACGATTTCTTCTAATCATTTCCAGCATCCAATTGCAAAATTCAAGACGGTTCGGAAAGTCTCGCGGTAACAGTGCCTGTACTCGTTGCAGATGGTAAGGGTATAAGAGATGTTCCTTTAAAATTCGAAATACCGTCATATGATCAACATTTAGCTGGAAAGCAATCTTTCTAGTACTGGTAGTAGGTTGTTCTTCTATCAAATTAAGTACTGCTGCCTCAAGCTGTGGTGTTCTTACTTCTCGATGGCGACCACAATCCTGCGTTCTTTTGTTGAATGAACCATATTCACGTAATCGTTGATGAAGTCAGACAAATATTCTATGTGAAGGATGCTGCCGTTGAGGATACATTTCAGCATATCTTGTAGAAGCTTCTAACCCATTCCCCTGCGACAGACCGTAAACGTAATGCATATCAGCCATTTCCTCATTTGTGTATGCCATTTTAATAACAAGTGAATTATTAAAGTAACAAATTAAGAACAGAACAATACACAATTAGTATTACTTCAATTTCAAAAATTTACAAACTGACAGCTTGATTCCAATTTAATTGTCAGTATCGCTAATGGCGGCCTACTAGATAAATTAGTTTCGTATTTTCGTTTTATGGCGATATGTATCTTGTTCGTAAAATAATTTTTTGCTGCGAACTGGTTTAATTTGGGCAAAAAATTCAAGAGACATTTTTTTTTAGAATGAAACAGGCTATCGGAAATAAATTTTTAAATGGTAAAAAAATAATAAGACAAAAAATTACGTTGGAAATAAATTTTAGGGGTTGCGTTTTCCACCCCTTACAACCATGGGGTAAACCAAATAAATTACTGGCTAAGTGTCTTTTTGGTAGTAGAAAATGTCAGGTTAATTTCAATATTGTAACTTGTTTAGTGCTTGTGAAAAAAATTGTTAAACAATTTTTATGTACCCCCTTTAAGGGGCTGTATCTTAACAAGGGATGCTCCAATGAAGTTTCGTGATATGAAAGATCCTATCTTTTTTTCGATGAGGAATCACCCCCTTAAATGTTTTACACTTATTTAGTTACACCCTGTATAAAGCCTGTTACAAATCTGAGCACAAACACATATGAGGAAGGTCAAAATTAAACAAAAACCATACAAATGCACAAATGTAGATACTATTTTAGGTATAGGTATCTGGTTTTTGCTTTATCAGATACATCTACGTTCATAGAGATTGTGGATTATACAGATTCCTGTGTCCAATATTCTCTTTTCTATTCAAATAGTATCGACAGTATCAACAGTGAGATTTTATTGTGAACTATCAGTAGTTGTCCACCTCTGGTTGAGGCTTATGTTCAAGTATATTTATTATAGCTGTTTTACATTGACAATTTATTGATGAATAAATTGACGAAGTTCTTCATGAATTAATGCACAAATTTATTGGTAAACAGTGTAGTTTTACACTGCTACAGACTTTGTCAAGTTTTTTGACGCATGAATCAGTTCTACCAACGAATTATAGAAGCAAATAAATTTCAAAAATGTCACCTTTCCACTCTATTGTATTGATACAACAGCGGTACCGTTTTGACACATATTATATAAATATTAGTGTTTGTAAGTAACAAATCAGTAAGAACAATGCAAAACTAGTACGACACCACACAATTATTTACATATTCCAATAACATAACCTCATTACTGATCTGAGGCTGGAAATCTGTTGTGTTGGTACTTCCGAACTTCACTAAGAAATTGACGAAAATTAGGACATGCTTTAATTTGTCAAGAACTTGATGAATAAATTCATGAATTTATTTGACAGCTGATTTGGTGCATTACACTTGTTCAATTTCTTGATGAAGCGACTTCATGAATTAATTCAACAATAAATTGTCAATGTAAAACAGCTATTAGGAATTTAGTAACTGTAGTAATAATTTTCTGTTATTGCACCTTCTATAATATTAGTAGGTATCCATTTTTCATGCTGCACTGTGAGGATCTCGATTATCTTAAAAGATACAGTTCAGGTCAAATCAGGGCAATGATGCAAAATTTGAAGACCAATTACACAGCCCCACAAAAAAAAAAATATCGGATCTGGTATTCAGACCCATGCATTTCTATGTATTTTTTTCCGCTGAATCCGAATCTGCCTTCAGATTTGGCCCAACGGGTCTGAGTTTTCGGGAAAATTCAAAAAACAGGTCAAAATTCACAAAAAACATAATTTATGATCGACGAATGTTATAAAAAATCAAATTATTGTACCAGCTCACTAGACGTATGATTTTTCACTCGTTTAATTCCAATTTATCATCATAGAGTCAGACAAGCTGGTCCAAATTCATTCAAAAACAGAAAATAGATTAAAAACACCATATTCATGGCATAATTCGTGTTGCAGAGTTCTGGATCCATATTTTTATCCACCCACCCATTTATGAATTCATACATCTTTCTATCATCCACCTGTACCACCTATAAAACCCACCCATCTATCCATCTACTTTTTGTACTGAGAGATAGAGATGAGATAACATCCTAAAAGATTGAGAATGCAATAAAACTTGTAGAATACTCTACTTTCTAAACAAAAGAAAACGATATCTACAAATCATTCTTATTTTTGTTGCTATAATGTGTTCTCTTTTCTTCAAAGGATCTATGCAAAGGGTTACACTTTCGTTTGGTCCTTCTATTTTTTGTTTCTCTTTTTAACAACCAACAAAAATCGGCCATCATGTTTTCATCCCATCTTCCTTGATATCGCTGTTCTATAACATTCATATCCTGATGAAATCGTTCGCCTTGTTCTTCGCCAAGATCCAAGATTTTCAGGAAACCAATCCACATGTGAATGAAAGAAGTGCAACTTGTAGTTCATCAAACATCCCAGATCTTGGAATTCTTTTATCATTTTTGATACAATTTCTTCGTATTTAGGACTCTTCTTGTTTCCTAAAAAATTTGTCGCTACAGCTTTGAAACTAGTCCAAGCACTCTTTGCCAATGCTACTCATTGTAGTGATGAATGTTGCATCTTTGAACAATGTCCTAATCTGAAGTCCATCGAATACACCTTCTTTCAATTTCGCCTCAGAAGTATTTGGAAATTTTCGACTTATATAGGGCGAAAATTCTTTTAGGAAACCACAAGAGTCCTAAATACGAAGAAATTGTATCGAAAATGATAAAAGACTTCCAAGATCTGGGATGTTTGATAAACTACAAGTTGCACTTCCTTCATTCACATCTGGATTAGTTTCCTGAAAATCTTGGAGATTATAGCGAAGAACAAGGCGAACGATTTCATCAGTATATGAAGGTTATAGAACAGCTTTATCAAGTAAGATGGGATGATGGCCGATTTTTGTTGGTTGTTAAACAGAGAAACGAAAAATAGAGTGACTAAACGAAAGCGTAACCCTTTGCATAGATCCTTTGAAGAAAAGAGAACACGTTATAGCAACAAAAATAAGAATGATTTGTAGATATCGTTTTCTTTTGTTTAGAAAGTAGAGTATTCTACAAGTTTTATTGCATTCTCAATCTTTTAGGATGTTATCTCATCTCTATCTCTCAGTACAAAAAGTAGATGGATAGATGGGTGGGTTTTATAGGTGGTACAGGTGGATGATAGAAAGATGTATGAATTCATAAATGGGTGGGTGGATAAAAATATGGATCCAGAACTCTGCAACACGAATTATGCCATGAAAATGGCGTTTTTAATATATTTTCTGTTTTTGAATGAATTTGGACCAGCTTGTCTGACTCTATGATGATAAATTGGAATTAAACGAGTGAAAAATCATACATCTAGTGAGCTGGTAGAATAATTTGATTTTTTATAACTTTCGTAGATCGTAAATTACGTTTTTTTGTGAATTTTGACCTGTTTTTTGAATTTTCTCGAAAGCTCAGACCCGTTGGGCCAAATCTGAAGGCAGATTCGGATTCAGCGGAAAAAAATACATGGAAATGCAGGGGTCTGAATACTAGATCCGATACTTTTTTTTTTGTGGGGCTGTGTTGTTTTTTGTTTTGAAACTGAAATTTTGATTTAGACTTTTTTAAAAAAGAAAGATATGGACTTTTTAAACTCAAACATTATTAGGATATTTTTTTTGTGGAAAATTCAAATATGTAGTCGTATTAGTCAGGGCACCTATCACGACAGATGAACAACATTTAACTTTTGTGTTTCTCACGGATGCCATATTGAATTTTCGCATTATTAAATTTAGTTCATTTTTGTTTTTATTTCATTTACAAAGAGGTGCTTTGAATAGAAATTAATTATTATTATCTAAAATTCAATTTTGACAGTTTAGTTAAATTTTCATCGAGGCAAACAAGTCACAATTAATTAATAAATTTGAAGTTTGGGTATCCCATGATGACAAGACATTAGACATATTTCAGAGACTACTTCGATTTTAATTTTGAAAATTTGGACATCCGAAATTGCAATAATATACAGGGTGTTCATTTAAAATAACGTAGATGACGTTAACTTCTGGTATAACTGGAAGCATTAGGTGGATGCCATTATTTTAGTTGAGAAGTGCATACCCGAAAACACTATTGCCCAAATTTTCAAAATTAAATTAGAAGTAGTCTCTGAAAGACACCCTATATGTATATCGTTCTTTTTCACAAGAAAATTTTGGTTTGAGTTTCATAAGTTTAAATAATCGGAATCGATCAAAACAGAAAAGCGAATCGTATCATATGACACATCATATGATTAGAGGAGTGAGCTAAATTAATAAATTTTCCCTAAGAAAAACAACAATTGATTGTTATTTCTCCATTCTGACAAGCTCTATGGCTAATGCGACAACATATTTGAATAATGATATTGTGAGAGACTACTACTATTCGAACTAATATCAACATTTTCACTTTTTGTACATAACTTCAAAATAAAAAAAGATGTATTAAATTTATCTTTGGTATATTATAGGTCATCAGATTTCCCCTAATTTGAGCTACCTTGAATTTCTTCTGACAGTTAAGGTCGCCATAGTGTGGCTCGAAAAACGGGTACCTACCTGGTATACATTAATATACACAGAATGTTTCAGAAAAATGAAACACTTTATTTAGAGATTCCTGGGTCAAAATAGGGCAGTTGAACTTTAGTCAAATATTGTTTGCAATCTACATGGTGTCAGTTAAAAAGAGAAATTACTGTTAATACAGTCAAATATCCCTTAATGGACCCCCCTCCCGCCAAGAGACGGACACCTCATATGAAGCAGTGGCGTCTGGTCTCGGCAGCTTTCCGTAAGAATTGCATTGTTGTTATTCTCCTTTGGGCTGACTCTCTTTTTTAGCACACATATGATCATATTTTTTCTAGAATAAATATAAAATAAATAATAATGAACGCCTAATTATTTAAGGTGAATCTTTGCTGTTAATTAATAATTACAGAAGTGAATATTAGGCAGGTAAGTCAGGGCCAGCTTAAGGGAGGGAGCCTGTATAGAGCTTGTAGTCCCGGGCCTCACCATAGGTTAATCCGGCCCTAGGTAGGGTGCAGATTGGCTGTGGGGATATCTCGATCTCATTAACTAGTTGCTTTTGATTTTCTATTTCATTAGTTTATTCGGTTATACCTTTATGGGGTACGCGACCTTGAAAATGGCACATGGAAATTTTGACATCATATTTTGGAAATATAAATGTATTCCATTTTCCACTAGAACACCACCCTTTGATATACAAATTTGCATGATCCCGTTAATGTCTCCAAGAGAGATTCCACTGCATTTCCAAAACTGTTGCACCAAATCATGTTGAAAATTTAATCACATTGAATTAAATTTTCATCATTCTGGTTTAGTGCAATAATTTTTTTAGTATTGCCAAATATTATTTTTTTAACTTTGACACCCTGTAGGTTGAAAAGGAGTAAGCAATATTTAATTATATTTAGCCAACCCTATTTTAACATAAGAAATCTTCCATTAAAGAATACTTTTTTCCATCACAACCTATAATAATTCACATCTCATTTGTAAATTTTGTAGATGGTTGCTTTTTGGCTAAAATATAAGAAAATAAATTATTAGTTAACCTTAAATTAGGTGCTAAACAACAATTGGAAAACCAGGCTTAAACTTTAATCTATTCTTAATCAATGACCCTGTCTGGCAGAAGTGTTCACAATATAAAACTTTTTTTGTTTGAGTTAGTAGTAGAAAATTTTACTTGCTTTTAAACAAATATAACATTCTTCATAGTACATTAACATCTTATAGCATATGGGGGAAGTCAGAAATATGAAATTGCATCAAGGTTACCCGTTTTTTCTGTTATATTATTTTTCATCTTTTTAAATTTCAATAGAATAAATAATTTAATAGATACATTATTCTGTAACAAAATTCCTTTATCTTTCTCATAACAATGTATTTGTAAAGCTACTTATTTTTTATAATAAAAAGATCAGTCAGAGAGTTCATAAGAAATGATTAGTTGAAATAAAACAAATCATTTTTGATATTGTTTTTGCATCAATGACATTTATCGATTGATGAAACGGAATAAAGAGGGTGAATATTTTTCCTTTTAAACATTTCGAATCTAACTTTTTAAAAATATTTCTGCAGCACTAATACAACTGTTAACTATTTTAGAATATATTCTGATGCCTTGCCATTTTTTGTCATATTTAATGATTTCCTGAACTGTAATATTTTATTTTGTTATAGGGTATGCCAGAAGCATGGTCCAGGTTGTTAATGAATTCCAACATTAGTAAACAAGAGCAAAAGAATAATCCTCAAGCTGTGTTAGATGTTCTTAATTGGTATGATACAAGTTCAAAAGAACCCCCAGATACGAAGTATATGACTAAAACTACCACCACCACACATTCTGGTGAGTGAAAGAGTCAATATTTCATATGAACTATAAGATATCCATTTATCATAAAACGTGTTTGTAAATTGAATTGATAAACAGTGATAAAACATTTGTAGTTGAATTAATACATTAGCATATCTTTAATGAAAGAAATGACTAATTCATGAGGTATTCTGAATTTTAAAAGCATTACAATTTGGAATTTGAGTTCTTTTTAAAACATGTACATTTTACTGGTGTCTAAAACCGAATGGACCATATTTCAACGGTAGCTTTCTTAAAAGAAAATAAACCATTTAGATTATCTTCCAGGCCTTAAAAACATTTTTAGTTTGTTTTTTATTTTCCTAATTCTGTTACTTTTTAAGACATTTCAATGAAATTTTGTATAGAGGTTTTGCATATAGGTTTTTAGAGGGCTGAAGATGAACGTAAGTCACTGATTGAATACCGGAAGAAGGCTTTTGTTCTTTTATGTACTTTTTTTTGTTTAACAATTTTAAGAAAATGCAGATATTTTATAGAATAACATTGAAGTTCCTGTAAAAAGAAGATATTTTTATGTTACTAAAAAGCATCATTTCAGATTCCTATCAATGTTTAATACTTATTATGGATGATATAAACTAACCTCTATTCAAATATTACATCTCATTAGATAATGAGAGGCTTACTTGGAGTTTCATTAGTAATTAGTTTTTGGCCCAAAATATGAATTTTGGAAAGTTCGTCCAACATTCTTTTATGAGAATTATGGGTTTCAAGCGTTTTGATAGCTGACTTCGAAACCTCTTCGAATTTTGAAGTTCGCTCACCTTATGCTTTGAGACAAAAGGAATCAGCTCTAAAAATTTTTTGTAACATCGCTGCTACACCTTGTATTTAAGAAGAGGGTGAACTTTAATTAGATTGAAATGCACGTAAATATACTAAAATTAAATCTATTCTTCTCTGAAACAGATTAATTAATAGTTATATGTATAGCATCCAACTCGGTAATCAGGTTTACTTACTTAAATGTCATATTCAAACATTAAAGAGTTTTAACTATAGTTAACTGTGCTTTGACATTTTCTCAAAAAATTAAACATTTCTCTCTTTGTCTAAATATTTTATGTCTTACACGTTACTCTCTTGGTCTCAGAATTTTCGCTTTTTGGAACATGGGTATATAAATAAGTGTGGCTGTACATTTTGCAATAACTATTTAATTTAAAAGGGAACTTGAGATATAATTTCAATTTGTGATTATTGAGGTTAGAGGTACGTACTTAAGGCCCTATGAAAGTACAACAAAATTACTTATAAAATTTTGATGGTAATTTTCGTTAGAAAAATGTGAATTTTAGTTAATTTATGTACGCCATTATGAATAAAAATTATAAAATAAAAAGGTTTATATAGGGATATAATATTGTGAGTAAAATTATATTGATGCGCATGCGTATTAACTGGTTTTATGTGGCACCACTTGTTAAGACTGATTCTATGTTGTGAAATTTTGAAGGGACCTATAAAAATTTTCATTTATATGTTCTGTGCATATGCAATGTTTTCCCAAGAATCTTATAAATTTCTTGACGATATCCCTATCTGCATGTCTGGATTTTCTTAAGGTTATAAGATTATGCTTTGTTTTTTGTTTTGTTTATGTATATCTTTCTGGACAACGGGCCATAGACCACCGACCACTGACCACAGGTGGTGGAGATGGTAATTACTCCAATTTGCACACTGCGCAATTTCTCGTGCAGATTCTCATAAAAATTGTTTTAAAGTTTTGACAGAATTCTTTTCAAAATTGTTTGATTTGTTTTATGCATGCAATTACAAAAATAACATAGAATATAATTATTCCAAAAATTTTGTAGAGAATTGTTGATAGTGTCATACGGCCTTTAAACCAAAAGAATTTTCGTGATATCTAAGGGCTTCGCCAACCAATGGGCTGGGGGGGGGGGCAAGATAAGAGAGAGGATGGGAGAAATATAAATTATAGGTAGAAATGGGTACAATGAATTAATTTTTTTTAGAAATATTTTTAATAAAACCTTTTTGATACAAGAAAAAAAAATATATAAATGACTAAAAAAATAAAGAAATTCAACGAAAATTGTAAAATATAAAAAATTGGTGCGTTACATACAGGCTGTTACAAATTCGCTTCTCACTACAGAGATCTCGAAAACGGTAAGAGATAGGAACTAGCTTAAATGGGGGCAAATTTGCGTAATCAGGGGACCAACATTATGCCTCTAAAAAATCAAGGCTAACATGATCAGTTTTCGAAATATTTGAAAAAATCGAAATTTTGGCAATCCGTTTTTGTTTCATTTCTGCCTTGTTTGAGGTGATATTGAAAAAAAAAGAACACTTTCTCATGGCAACTTATCGAACTATGGTACACTGTAAGTGTCGTTAGACCCTGTGAAATCCATCTAGTTATTTAAACTACATATTACCACCATACGTTATTATACAACATTTATTATTATTAATTATTACCATCATTTAGTCATACAGAATACAATACAATTTTAATTTTATCACAAATTAATTCTTAAAAATGCCAACTGAATATTATTCTTTAAAAAATTTCAGTAAATGTACAAAAACATTTTCGTTTTGGCAAAGGTTGAAAATGAAGATCAGCATAATATTATCGGAATTTATGATACCTGTAACCACAATTATGAAAGAGCATGTCAGATGTATTTGTATGAATATCCTGAAAAAAAAAAATAGATTGGAATTTGTTTAAATTTTGAGCACTCGAGAAGCCTAGAAATAACTATGGACATGGGATTAAATCTCTAATAATGTTCTACTTTAATGCGTGGTGGTAATAGTTTCAATAACTAGATGGCCGCTCCGAAAACTGAATTCGTGCATTTAAAAGTGCTCTTAATTTCAAAATCTTCATTATCTCGACTTCTGGACCACATACAAAAATTCGATTCGATTTCTAGGCACCTGCCCCCCTTGGCGACGTGATCTATCAAGTGGTTAACTCTAGCTCCTAACAAGAAACTCAAGCTCTCTGTTGTCAAAATCGGCCTTCAGCCTCATTTAAGCAAAAAGGAAGCTAAATTGTACAAAAGTAACTTGATCTAATTTAGTTTGTTTTCATTTTTTCTAAGAAGCTACTCTTTAAGTAAGGCCTATTTATTTCCAGACACCCAGGACATGTATTTATTGAAGTTTAATACAAAAAATACTACAAAATTTAATTTACTAAATGAAACATTGAATAACGAGGTGATGGTTGACTTCTCATTAAACTGGATGTTACTGAAACACTTGAACTGATATTGACGACTTGAACGTACAGACTCTATAGATCAGCTGTCATTTTCATGATTGAAACTTCCTTTGAGAACTTCTGTGTATGATAAAAAAAGTAAAAAAAAAAATCTGTCAGTGTTGTGACATTGCTTACTAATACTTAGGTTCATCACTGAGTCGTGTGTCAAGTTCAAGCCCCAGTAGTACAACCCCTACAGAAGCCGAAGGGGGCCCACAATCGTACCACAGTCCAGCACATGCACCTAGTTTGGAAATTGAAGATGAAGCCCCACCACCGCCTATTGCTAGCAGGCCTGAACGTACCAAAAGTATTGTAAGTAGCAGTTACATAAAATGGGTAATGCTAACTATTAAAAAAAATATTTTTTTTTGCAGTACACTAAGCCTATTGAGGAAGTTCCACCAGCTAATACGAACACTAGCACTCCCCACAGCCTTAGTCCAGTTCAAACAACGCCGACACATGCCGCTAATTCCAATACAAACAGCACTTCCTCAGCCCCACTTCTTGATAGAAACAAGAATCAAGCTGGCCCCGAAATGTCCAGAGCAGCATCGGAGAAGAGAAAAAAGAAAATGAGCGACGAAGAAATTCTAGAGAAATTAAGAAGTATTGTCTCTGTAGGGGATCCGAATAGGAAGTATACGAAAATTGAAAAAATTGGCCAAGGGTAATATAATTTTACGTGGTGAATAAGGTATGACTGAAATGGTTTTCTTTTTCAGGGCTTCGGGTACAGTGTACACAGCAATAGAAACAGGCACTGGTATGGAAGTCGCCATTAAGCAAATGAATTTATCACAGCAGCCTAAAAAAGAATTAATTATTAATGAAATTCTAGTCATGCGAGAAAATAAACATGGCAATGTTGTAAATTATTTAGACAGTTATCTAGTTAATGAGGTAAATACTGTAAGTCAATGTACTTAGAAGCGAGGATTAACAGTTCTTCATGTTTCAGGAACTCTGGGTTGTGATGGAATATTTACCAGGTGGTTCCCTGACTGATGTGGTGACGGAAACCTGCATGGACGAGGGGCAGATAGCAGCTGTTTGCAGGGAGGTTTTGCAGGCCTTAGACTTCTTGCATTCTAATCAAGTTATTCACAGGGACATCAAATCTGATAATATTTTGCTTGGTCTTGATGGATCGGTAAAACTGAGTAAGTCACTTATTACATTTTATAGTTTTTCGTTACACACACGCACACGCGCGCGCGCGCCCACACACACACACACACACCCACACACCCACACACACCCACACACACACCCACACACACCCACACCCACACCCACACACACCCACACACCCACCCACACACGCACACAGACACAGACACACGCACCCACACGCACCCACGCACGCACGCACGCACGCACACACACACGCACACACACAACATATTTTTTATTAGATTTATTAGATAATTATGATGATTTCCTGTTAAACAAAGGTTTTATTTTTCATTATAATGTAGGTACATGGAAATTGATTTCAAAATTATTATTCTGATAAGTTTGAAAACCTTCAAATGAAAGTTAACGCGACGCTTCTTTATGCTAGACATCAGTTATAAATTTCTACAATACAAACACACTTATTACCCTAGCAACCGCCTTGTAACTTGATGTTTTTATTTCTCTGGCATGTCCATATTATTTGTGAAAATTGCTTTTTAAATGAAATGATAAATGAAATGAATGAAACTGGTGTAACGAAAACCGTTGAACGACACACTGCCCATACATAAATAACGTCCTTGGTTGATTATAAACAGCGATATAGAGTGGGGAGAATGCTCTTACAACCTGCGCGAGCGGCTAATAACAATGGTCGCCATTTTGAACATCATGGTTGCCAACACAGATAAATTTTAGGGAAATTTAAATAGGAACAGGGAGAGGCAAATTTAAAATGCAATACCAAAAATAAAGATTCAAATTATATGAGCAACATTTTTTATTTTAATAGGTTTTTTTCAGAAATTGGTAAATATCTAAAAAAAATTCTATTTTGAAATATAAAGATAAACTAGTATAAACAAATAATAATGATTTTACATATTTTATTTATTGATGATTAAATAATATTGACTTTGTTGTTTTCGTATTAGATGTCCCTGAATTTTTTTAGTATATTATATATTATAATTAAAAAATTTTATTCGCATATATGCAGAAACAACACTTTTCGTTAGAATTAATAAATGACTTTCATACGAGTGATAACACTGTGCTCTATTAAACTAAAGAACATAGCTCTCCTGCACAATTATAAAATTGTTGTACCACAGAAGCAACAAATACAATCATGAAATCCTTTTCATGTGGCAATTTATTTTCAGTGAATACTAAAAGTTGTCTTATTGCGGTAATTCTGAATATTTTTTTTTAATTTTATCAGGTGATATACTGAAATAATGTAACATGTAAGCTAAGCAATATAGTTATTGGTTGGGGTTGGAGACAAAATACATGTAACGTGTATAACTCGCATAACCTAATTACTGTTTTTTCTATGATGTACATACCTATAACTATGTTCGGTTTGAAAAAACTTTATACGTTTTCTCCTTGTGCTGCTATCAGTACTTATAGAAGTATCTTGACTAGATGACAATTCACCAAAATAATAATATACACTGCCAGGGAAAATAATATTTATTTAAAACAATTATTAACAAAATATAAAACTACCAATGGTTCTGGTTAAGCTTAGAACGCTCTGCCGTATCATCTAATGACATCGATGAAGTAAATGGAGCATTATTTTGTATGGTATGTAATGTTTCAACTGAACTTGTGGATGGAGCTTCGGCTTTATTAGTTAAAAAGACTTCTAAATTTGGAACTGCATCAGGCTTTAGGCGAATTTGACTTCCAGTATTCAGAAAATCTTTTTTTATTTCTCTGACCATTTAAATTCGTGATCAAGTCTCAGACTTTTTATCCATTTTATAAACATATCACCCCTCGGAAAGCTGCAAGATTATTTAAACAGTTGTTGCAAGAAATAAATTCATAAAACCACTCTTACCGATGAAATGTAATTCCTTTTGGTTTAAAACGCCTTATGTTAAAGAGCACCCCTTCAGAGCATACGACATAACAAAAATAATAAAGGATAAATGTTTTCCTTAGTGTGGAAACGATGTAATGAATATTAAAAAACGTCCACAGCGCCAATTTGCCGCTCCAGGCGTAAATTATATGTATATAAACAAATAGTAACTAAAAAATAATTCACGAAACATAACCTTCCTCACTCCTCAAAAATCAAAACAAAACAAATTCGTGTTCATAGACAATGACAGTTCATGTTCAAAATGGCGGCACTGGTAGTGTCCCTCGAAAATAGGATGTGCAGAAGTCAATGAGCCTTCTCCCTACTCTATATCTCTGATTATAAACCTCGGCTATGCTACGCTACGCCTCGGATTACAAACTCCACCTCGCCCGTTATTTACTTGTTACCGGCCTTGTAACGTTAATAACTATTTCATATTACTGTAAATGATGGTTAAGTTGTAATAATAAAGCTGCTTTTGACTTTTAAAAACATAACTTCAACTTCCGTTGTAAAAAGTGCCTCTTTCATGTTCTCGTTCATATGATGGTTTTTGTGGATAAGGTTCAGTCGTTTCACTCCACGGGACGAGTAAAGCAACATTTTTGACTTTGTCTAAAGTGATAACAAAAAATGAAGAAAATAACGTAATATCAAGCGTTACGTAGTAAGTTGCTGTCATTCAATTATTTGATTTTGGGTGTGACAGTTCAGTTTTATTGTCGTACGGTTATTGTCTTAAGTGTGCTAATTTTAAGCGGACAAAAGTAAAGCAACAGTTATTAATTTTATTTGTTATTTTCGATATTTGTTCTTTTTTAATATTTAAGTGAATAATTGTTAATCCTACAATATTAATAACTTTTCTTAAAATGCCTAAAGGTATGCCTATCAGTACTGACTTAAAGCAAAAAATATTAAATGCGTTTAATAACGGGAAGTGTCAGGCAGACATTACATGTCGGTTTGAAGTGGGCAGATATGCAGTTTCAAGGATATTGTCCAAGTTTCAAGGAACAGGACATTTAAATAATATGCTGAAGTCGGGCAGACCTAGGAAAACATCAGTAAATGACGACAGATTTATAAACGCATTTGTCGCCCGGATTCATAGAAGTCAGGTTCCAGAATTATGGCGGTTATTGGAAATTTAAACGTCTGTGAGCCCACAGTTCGTAGATCAGTCGAAGGGAAGCTTTCTGTTTAATATGGGCGACGATTACATTTAAGATTTACGAACCATTTGGATAAAAGTTTATTTCTTGTCATCTTCCAATTTTAAATTGATAAAAAAATGAAAAATGCAAAATTGGCAGTTTGTTGCTTTACTGTTGTCCAATACTGTATATATATAACTACACTAAGCTGAACTATACTCCGCGGTCAAAATTATAGAGAGTGACTCGGACATAATATAAAAGCACTATTACCATAATGCGTATAAAATATAAAATGATTTTTATACGGTTCAATATTATTTATCTTTGTGCCGCTAGACTAAGTTACACTGAACGTCGATCTATATTCTATCTCTGTCTTTTGCACTTGGTAGGGAATAGGGAAATTATTTTTTAGTGGGTGTAAACGGACTTGATTTATCCGTCCTGAGAAACGTCATAGCATAAGCGTAGACGAGGGGTCTAATTCCATGACTATAACAGGGTTCGCAGCGGCCGGGAAAACCGGGAATACCGGGAAAAGTCAGGGAATTCGTTATTCTTCATAAAAAACAGGGAATAGTCAGGGAATTTTAAAAATATTCATGAAAGTCAGGGAATTTGATGTTTGCAACTGGAAATTTTGTGAAAGCCGGCCCTGTGTTCTTGAAAGAGAAAACTATTTGTGGTTTTGAAACCTTTATAAGAGGTTCTTAGGGTATAAAAAAGATTATGGAGTCCAGTCGAGAAAAAATTTAATGCATAAACACCAATTAGTATGTAAAAATGAACTACAAGTGACCTGGATTTTATTTTTATNAACTGGGACGTTTTAAAATGCTGTAATAATTAAAATGGATCAAAGTGCCGGTTATAGTATACCGTAAAAAATATTAGATGTTATGTTTTATTATCTTTTTTCAATATTTTCTATATCTTGTTGCCTTTTACACAGACACGCCAATGGATTTTCGTTCCCGGCACGCTTCATCCCCCTTACTAGTCCAAAAGCTAGCGATGAGTCACTCTCTATAATTTCGACCGCGAAGTATAGGCTGTAAGTTAATAATTTTGAAAACATATACTAAAAATACTTTACAAAAATATATGTGCGATAACCAAAAATCCATGCAAAATGTATCTAAAAGTTTGTCCAAAAGGTTGTTGAAAAAATAAAATAATTCGTGTGTTGAAAATTTTGAAAATTGAAACTGTGGTAAACCCTCTAGGGCAGGGGTTGGCAAGTAATTTTTGGTGGAGTCCGGATACTTTTGAAAATTTTAAACGAGGTCTAGAAAAAAACATATTGGTTACTAATTTTTTATTTTAATTTGCATTCCCAAAATACTGTGAAATACAATAGATAGTCATATTTGTATTAAAAAGTCAATGGAAGAAATTACATTTGCGGTCTTAAGCCAGTTTTTTTAACTAACCTACTAACCATTAAAAAATGATAAGAATGTCACTCAAATGTATTGTTATCTACAAAAAAAAATATGTTTTAAATAATTTGAGTAATTATACTTTCAAAAAATTTTTGGCAGTCCAGATTTTTACCTACCGCGGTCCAGATCTGGACCGCGGTCCGCCAGTTGCCCACCGCTGGTCTAGGGGCTTGTGAAGAACTTATTGCGAGTGACAGGGACTCTTTCGAAGGCACTAAACTCAATTCAAGACTAAACTGGATTCAATTGGGAGTGACAGGGACTCTTTCGAAGGCACTAAACTCAAAACCAAATTGGATTCAAAAACTGAACGGCAACTCTGCTAGAGAATGTACAGAATTGAATTGACTGAATTCGAGAACTGAACTAAACTGGAAAAAAGTATTTATACTATTTTGTGCCATAAGGGCCTATGTAAAAAAAAGAATTGCGTCGCAAAGAAACAATTTTCTAGGTGTTGGATATTTACATGAAAATTATTTTATTTTAGTATGTGCCTCTGTCAGGTCTACATTATATTCTTGATTCATAATGAAATAAAAAGTCCTTTAAATTTAATTGAGCACTAAAGCATTGTTACAAGAATATATTAGTAGGCTAATTATAGTATATTGTGTAATAAGTGCAGTAAGTTGTCTATTACCCACGAGAGTGGAATTGAGTGTACAAACAAAGTGTGTTAATCCGCTCAAGTGGGCAATAGATAACAGCAGGAATTGCAAATACATACTATTTTTTATTACGAATGCTGTGAAGTCTTAGGGTCCAGAGGCGAAGCCCTGTTGAGATCCACAGATTTTTATTCAGTTTAGGTTGACGTAAATAACTATCAACTGTCATTTAAGTAAAAGTTACTTTTTGAAAGTAATATTTTCGAGTGTGTAGGTATTTAAATTTTGCGTGTTTTATTATTAATTTGTGGGTGACAAGTATGATTACCGCATGCAAATAAATAGAGTAGGCAAACAACTATTTACCAACCTAAAAAAACAAGCGAAAATATAGGACCTATCCCTCATGAGTAATAAAAACATACTTTATTTTAAAGTTGACATTACTGTGATTATGAAATTGGTCTCTAGTAACTTGTGGTAACTACACGTATCTTAGACTTTAGCAACATTGCATCAAATATTCACATAAATGAGATAGATACATTTATGTTCTTCCATGGGTCTGCTTTTCATCTAACCTGCAGTGGCAAAGGACCCTGCACAATCCTTATGGAAAGTGGCTTTCGGCAAATCTTGTTGAAACTTTGCTATGTGATAGTTCTGATCACAGGGATAAAAAGTCTCAATGGGCACAAAGTCTGTAAGTCCTCTCTTTTGGATAGTATAGTAAGAATATAGCAATGATTCTTTTTTGTAAAATTACATTACATTCGTAGTAAATGGACCCTTTTCGATTGTTTAGAGATGTTTTCAACTTCCGTTTCCGATCGGAAGTAGCCTATTCGGACTGGAAGTCAGTTTTTTCAAATAAAATAGTAATTTTTTATAGTGGTTTTCGAATCAACACCGAAAAATGTGAAACTTTTGTTTAAAACGTTTTTTTCTAAAATGTGTTTCTTAAGCCTTAAATGACCTGTGAAGTTGACCTTGTGCCGATTCCCATAAAAGGTTACTTCCGGTTGAAACTGGAAGTTAAAAATATCTCTAGTCGATCGGACAAGGACCATTTACTACAAAAAAGAATCATTGTTGTATTCTTATTATATAGCATAAGAGGAAAAAAGTTCAACTTTCAGGGGACTTAGGGTACAAATACGCTGGAGCGCCGCTCGACGCGACGCTTCAAGATTAACTGATGTATAGTTAAGCGTCAAAGAATGCTACAAACAAGACGATTTATTTTATTGTCACAGTTGCAAAGATGTTCTCGGACAGCGAGGATGAAATTATTTTTAATAACGCTGCTTTGCGTTTAATACTACAAAGTTATAGAGAATATTCGGTACACCCGACAAACAGAAAAAGGAAAAAAATGGACAATATTATAATCTTTTCCTTCAATTAAAAAACCATCTTGCACGATTTTTCGAATATCTCAAAATGGAGATAAATACGTTTAATTATATACTGGAAAAACGATCAACGATTATCTAGAGCCCAAAAAACGATAGAATGTACTTTTGGAATAATATATTCAAAATGGCGAATTCTTTCTAAAGCTATAGAAATGGATGAAAAGACTGCCGACAAAATTATTAAGGCAATATGTATTTTACATAATGTAATTATTGACATAGAAGGGTTTCCAAGGCATCTAGCATTAGTTGAAGAAGATCACAACTTGGCACAAAGGGCATATCATATATCATAGCACTTGGCATATCCAATCATGCAAAAGCAATACGAGATACTTTTAAAGATTACGTAAATAACTTTCCAATTAGATATTAATAATTAAACTGATTATTTGTGATTGTCACTTTAATATTTTTATTATCTTTGTAATAGTACTACATTGTAGAAAATAAACAACATAACAATAACAAGTTTTTTTACATTCTTCAACTACTTCTGCCCACAATTTATCAAGAACATATCTATTCCGATGATCCTTCTATTATATACAGAACTAATTATTTGTTCTGTGTCCATCATAAAATCGACCTGCACACAATGGATGCAACTCAAGACTGACACGCTTCAAAAAAATCGTGAAGTATCGCTCCCTATGTCGTTCACTACATCGCAACGCTTAAATCCTCACTATGTGCAGGTCCATTGAAATACATTATACTTTTCTAGTGAATCGGCGCTTGGCACGTGGAGCGGCACTCCAGCATATTTGTCCCCTTAGGTCCAAAACAAAGGATTTTCAGACTGTGCCCATTGAGGTTTTTCATCCACGCGATCAGAACTATCACACATCAGTTTAAAAAAAATTTGATGAAAGCCACTTTCCATAAGGATTGTGCGGGGTCATTTAAACGATTACTTTTCAGTACCTATTAGTAATTCCACAGTTATACTATGAATATATATACATGTATATTTCATGCATATAATTTTTCCTTTAGTTTATCAGACTAAATAGATAGTTTATCGCCACGGTAGCGCAGTCGGTCGAGAGTGCGGTGGCAAGCATTTCTCGGCTAGGCTTCCTACTTTGGTCCGGGTTCGATCCCCGGTGTCGGCACTAGCAATGTAGATGGATAATGGGTGTTTGTCCGCGTTTTTTCAAGTGTAGCCCCCCTCCGCACAAGCCTTTGGCTTTGGGGGTTGTCTCATTTCTGTGGTGTGTTTTATGTTTTTTTTTTTTTAGTTTATCAGACTGACCCCAAATAGTATTGGCTTTTTTTCTTTATCAGATTTAGATCTACAATGAAACAATTAACATATTTATTTGATTTCAGCTGATTTTGGTTTTTGTGCTCAAATTAGTCCAGAACAATCAAAAAGGACAACAATGGTAGGGACTCCATATTGGATGGCCCCTGAAGTTGTTACTAGAAAGCAATATGGGCCTAAGGTTTGTAAAGTATTTTATCATTTTATAGACATTGCCATATGTTTTTGCTCTTTGTATTAGTACACTCTCATTTTCTTGTAAATTACTAGTTGCTGTTAAATGAGGTTTTAGATTTTTGTTATTTTGACATTTTTTTAATGATTTTCGATAAAGTATGAAATAAGGTTTGTAAATTAAATATTTCTCAATTTTTAGGTAGACGTTTGGTCTCTAGGTATTATGGCGATAGAGATGATAGAAGGGGAACCACCTTATTTAAATGAAAATCCGCTTAGGGCCCTATATCTCATTGCCACACATGGTAAACCAGAAATTAAAGAGAAAGAAAAACTTTCACCTGCCTTCCAAAATTTTCTGGATAATTGTTTGGAGGTTGATGTAGATGCGAGATCGTCTGCCCGTGATTTGTTAAAGGTAAGTTAAATTGTTTAGATCACATTTAATTTGCATTTAAAATTACAACAACATTTTTAATACAAAGTCCATCTTGAGCCAGTGTCCTTAAGTGAGACTTTTAAAAAACCTTCCATTTCAGCACCCATTTTTGAAGACAGCTCGTCCCCTTGCGAGTTTAACTCCATTGATTTTAGCGGCAAAAGAGGCTACTGCAAAACAGCACTAGCATTAGGAAAGCCACAGTTGGCTAATGTACTATACATGTGACAGACTATATCCCATGTTACTAGAAATGCATAATTTTATGTTATGAAATATACCATGTATTATATAATATATAGTAATAGATTTTAATTCAATTTATTATTCTCGCTTTGCAGTTCTAGTAATATAGGTTGTATTTTCTTAGGGACGTAAGCATTTTATCTATAGTAAGTTTGGCTAAAGAAAAGTAAGTGATAAATATTAATAGAGGTGGAAAGGATGAGAATTGTACATTATTACAATATCTATTGAAACTTGTTTACTTACTTTTTTTTCACCAAGTCCTTCTATGTTCATATTGACAGGAGACTGTGCCTAATTTCACAATAAGCGCATGTAATAACGAGGCATTATTTGTATTGGTTTGTGTAGCCGTCATCTAAAGTGGTGGCCTTTACGATGATTAATGAAAACTATAAACCCAGGTAGCTATAATGTATATTTACAAAACAAATAAGTTATCGCAATTTAGAGTTCGATAGTTAATTAACTTTTTTTTAAGATTTGTTTTATTTTTAGTATGGTGGATCATAATATCTAAATTGTTATAGTTGTTGCAGTTGCCAAATTACAATAATACCAAATTAAAATTATTACTTTGCAAAATCTTACGAAAACTTCAAGACTTCGGAAACTGTGATCAAATTAATCCGATTATTAAAATCACTGATATTGTCGTTTAAATAATGAACCAGTTCAAGTTAAAAAAAAACTCGCAAAATAATCAAGTTGATCAGATTTTAATCATGTTTCGATTTTTTTTTACTTGAAATGTGTAGGTTAAAACTTGAAACGGATTAGCTATTTTATCTAAATTTAGGCCACAGAAGAAATATATCCCCTGTACAGAATTTATATCCTATAAAGCCATAAAGTTAATATGAATTGAGTGGCAATGATACAAAATGGTACATAGTGGACTGAAAGAATGACGAAGGTAGGGAAATATTTGTTGCAGCTATAATATCAACCTCATCCCCATTTTCCTCCCTGCTGATCGTGCTGATCGTGAAAATGTTGATCACGATACTCCCCAACCTACGCAACTGCCTCGAACGGCCCAACTGCTCTTACTTCTCATTCTTGTCCTAAAAACAAGCCATATGTTTTCTCACGTTTTCAAGGGTGCTGATCACGACCCCCAATCCTCGTAACCCTTTTGTTCAGGCCAAAACTACCCCGAATCTGATTTAGTGGAAGATTGAGGCCAATTTTAACTGTTTGAAAGGGATTCAACACCCTCGATAACGGGTGCTTATGCGTTCTCTATACAGTACTCATAATTAAATGTGGAGCGGTCCATATTTAATAGAAGTCAGTGGTGTGCCTTGCCACCAATGTTTGCCAAATTTTACTTTCAAATGTAATCAATTCAAGCCTCAAATATCACCAAAGTGAAAAGGAAATCACCCAAAATGTGAAATGAATACATAATATTTATTTCTTAAATTAAAATATGTTCATTAGAAGCAGATCTGAGCAGTAAAAACACAACAATGTTAACTACAGTATAGACTCTTTAATCCGAATATCCACTAATCCGGCCCGTCGAATGCCCGTTTCAGTGGTCCGAACAAAACTCTTTAATTCGAACAAAATTCGGTTTAACGTATATAGTTTGGAATATAGAGTTAGACTACATAATAAAAAGTAACCGCTAAAAACCTAATTCTCCAGCAGTATCGAGGAAACCCTTTTATGCGAGTCAGAACCTTTCTTGATTAGATCTTTTTAGTTGAAATATTATTGCCATGCAAACATGCCGCAAAAAATAGCGCGTCACACGTTAACCCTTTTGCAAAAAGTGGATATTCCAAATAAATTGGTTTTTTTAAAGTCTTCTTTTTTATTTTTAATAAATGCATATCCATATTTTACGATAATGTTTGGTTCTATTGTTATTTTTTGCCTTCTCAGTAACATAAAATCTAATTCATATTATATGTATGTACATAAACATAAATATCTATACGTACATATTTACTATCCAGTAATCTGAAAATATCGGTAATTCGAACTTATCTCTTTAAGCCCGTGTCTTAATTAGTTCGGATTAAAGAGTCTTTACTGTATTTATGCCAGAGCAGATGATTTTATTTGACTTAACTTAACAAATCACTTGATCAAGGTTACGAGGAGCGACTGTTCATTTTCCTTTATTTTATAACAAATTTTATACAATAGTATATCATGAATGTTGAAGAGCAGAGGAAAATGAAAATATTTTAATTTCTATACTGCCATGGAGGCTACGATTTTAATAGTTTTTACTTAATTTTGACTTTTCTATTCCAAATGTGTGGTCCTACTGTACATAACTAGTGATAATTTAAAAGAAAATACATGTAACGTAACTAATACTTTGCACATTACTCAAAAAACCCTAAGGAAATATATTCAAAATTAACTTAAAAGTTCAGTATCAGACAACTTGGATTACTGAAATTAATGGCAGTATGATGTTTGATAACAGTTTGAAATCCTGCATGAATATCAAACTTCTAGTCAGGGTGTACTTTTAAATTCTGTCAAACTATCAAAACAACCTGATTTTAAAATCAGTTGATCTGATTTGACCAACAATGAAAAAATTCTGTAAGTATATTGAACTTATTGTAATTATATTTAAAAAATTCTGGTAATTTTATTAACATTACAATATACAGGTATACAAGACAAGAGCATTTGTCTAATTATTGATACTGCCCACAGTTTTAGAAAATAGGCTACCTGCGGCCATGAGGCAGCGCCGTCGATACCCTCAGATCTAAAAAAGCGTCTCAAAAAGAGGCAATTTGTTATTTAAACTATTATAATAGGGTAATACATGTAATAAATACTAATGATAAATGCGTAATTTGTCAAATCTAAGGATGTCGATCGCTACACCCTTTGGATCCTGATGGCCTAAAAACTTCAAGATTTGTGGGCAAGTGTCGGCATGGGCTCAAAGTAAGCACTTTGACTTATCTCGTAGCTTAACTTATAAAACTAAATCATGTTTTTTGCACATTAAGACAATTGTGTTGGTAAGGTGTTGTTAAACCACATAGTTTCTCCAGCAAATATGGACAGTAAAACAAAATATTTTCAAGTTTCAAATAATGCTTAAATTAAGATTCCAAAAATGAGACAATGAGTACTTTCTCAAGATTCAAAGACAGCTGTTATTAATCCATCTGATCTGATTAAAATTTTCAAAAACGTTTTTAATGTTCATTTTATAAAATTCTTGAGATATCAATTTACGTTTAGTTCATCTTAAGGGCCACCATTGCCTCAATGCTATTTATTTTGCTTTAGCTTTATTGATTAGAGTAAGTTTATTAAACTAGGCAGTTCCTATTTTAAATTTTTCCACATTTAATGTCTGTGTGCCAAAAATCGGTTGCTAAAGTTATGAACTGATAAAATAGACATTCTAATAAATATGTGTATTTGTCTTGCTCCATATTTATTTATACGTTATTTACAAAATGTACCGATATGTTTGCATATAGACATTTAATAATTTGTACTGATTTTAATATGTTTGTTAATAAAATTTGTACATAAGTAATTTTACTATTGAGCTTTCATTACAAAAGTATTGTATATTTATTTTTCTAATTCTACTAGACCTAACAGGTTTTCTTCGTTTTTTTATTATATTTTGTAATAAATTTAGAATGAAATATATTATAAAACAATATAAGAACAAAGAAGTATAGAGAGAATGAGAGTATGGCTGTTCAATTAGTTATAGTATTTTTGCACTAGTATTTATGAAAAAAATATAATGTGATTGCGTAGATATATTGTCGCCAATGAAAGATGGTAGCGAGTGAAAAATAAATCATTTTATAATTATATTTTTATTATTTTCAATAGAAATGTTTCTATATATACAACTAAAGCTTTTTATGAAAGAAAGTTGCCCGAATTTCAGGTGCTTTATCGCTTAGGGATGTCATTCTCGTAAAAGAATGTTTTCTGCAAAGCCAAAAAGAATTTAAACATAAAAGCTGAGCTATTTATAACATCAGGCTATTTTTATCTATAACAGGTAATACGAGGTTTGATCAAAAAGTAACGGGAATTGTTAATTTTCTCAAAGTATTTATTTAATCTTAAATTTTTATACCATCCCCATCTAAGTAGTCCTCCTGAGATATTATACACTTATGTCAACGTAGTTTCCAGTTTGAGAAACATTGGTGGGACACCTCTTTAGGTAACGGTGTGCGGTAGAGTATACTTTGGAGTTTGGGAAATAGGAAGTCAAGCCGGTCCCAGACGATGTGGCGGATCCCTTCCAACGTTGGACGCATCGCTATTTGCCACATCGTGTGGGTGGACGCTGGCGATTGCATGTGTCCAACGTTGGCTACATGCCACGTTTGGGTTTATGTCGATAAATTTAAGCCGCATCAAAGGAGCTTCCAGTGTTGGAAGCATCGTTCGAAACACACCCACATGAGCGATCGTGTGTTTGACGTATTCCAGGAACGCCAAAAACAGGACAGTACACTGGTGCTGTCTTCCTGGACGTCGCAAAGGCCTTCGATACGGTTTGGCATGAAGGCCTACTGATGAAAATGCTCACCAACCAATATCCCATATCCTTTACCAAACTCATAAAATCCTACCTACACCACCGAAAATTCCGCATCCAAATCCAAGATTCCCTTTCCACCACCCGTCCCATGGAGGCCGGTGTCCCCCAGGGCACCGTCCTGTCCCCACACCTATACACCATTTACAACTCCGACATCCCACATCCCCCCAACACCAACATATACTTATACGCCGACGACCTGACAATCACATCCCAATCCGTAGATCCTAGATATTCCGTCT
>NW_019416758.1:461210-468830 GCF_000390285.2 Anoplophora glabripennis | reverse complement strand
AGCGGCTACGTCAAATCGTTTCTCCGCGTTTTGTCTTATTGTCTGTGTAGCGTTTGTGTATTGTAAGTCTCGTAATATGTCAGTGTTTCTTACGTACCAGGGCGCGTCGGTGGCCGTGCGGAGGGCTATGTTTTCCACAGCCTGTAATGACTTTAAGTGGCTTTTTGCCGCGTGACCCCACGCCGTGGAGGCGTAGGTTAGCTGCGGTTGAAGTACCACCTTGATAAGCGTTCGCTTATTCCTTAAACTGAGGGTGTTTCCACCTTTGAGTAAGGGATAGAGCCTAGCCCTGGTGGTCTTCGCTCGCGCCACCGTCGTTACGTGTTACGTTACGTGTATTGTGAAAGTGTAGTGCAAGGAGCAAATTCTACCTGCCTTTATTAAGGCTACCTGGAAAGAATACCTTTCTTTCCTCCTAACCACCGACCTAATCCCCGGCTTAAGCATAGAGGCCGTCGGCATCTTTGTTACAGGTACCTGTGCCGGGGTTATGCCTAGGTAAGTCCCACTTTTACTTATTTATCACTAATATAACGATAATACATTGCTAAGCAATAATGCGTAGGATATAGGCAATATTTTACACAATTTTTTCCTTTAAAGTTTATTATGAAAAAGCCATTTTAGACAAACATATGATTATTTTAATAATGAATTTACATGACCTGTGAAAAGTGAGGTAGGTGCCACTTAGTTTTATTGTTATATTACATTTAAGATTTTCATAAGTGAACAACGTAATAGAGCAGTCACTTTTTCAGCATGTAATTTAAGATAATAACTTACTGTATACATTAATTAACGCAAAATCTTTATTGTGTATATGACAAACAAAAATGGTCCCAAGACCCTTGGGGTATTCATTATTTGACATTTCCAGCACTTGATATACCGTCACTTGTTTAAATTTTTGTGTACGATTGCTTAAAGCTTACAGTAATTGCAACAAAACCATCTTGGTCAGTAATAATGTATGATGTTGTGCAAACAATATTATCTATAATATTTAATAATGTTGCAGCAGTGCTATGACTAGATCGGAAACTGAATTGATGAACAGGTAGATATTGTGTGGATAAGTATTTTTCATTTCAAAATAAACTACTTTTTCCAGAATTTTACTAATGACAGTTTTAGGAATAGCATGTAAAATTGATTCATTCCATGTAATTGGAAAATAACCATTTTCCAAGCAACAATTTACTAGATAAGTGACATAAATGAGTAATATAATTTGATCATATTAGCGGAGCACCACAACTGGAAGAGTTAAACTTCATATTATTTATATATGTAAAATTTCTGAATATACATGTGTTATTGTTTTTATTGTTATAAATAATGTCAAGCATTAAGCTATTCATAGGCATGTTATCAAATACCAACAAAAATTATGTGGTTTTGAAGCTGCTTTAAGGAAATATTTATCAATGAGCTATTATTCAGCAATTTTGGTATAGAATTAGCGACATTTTATGGAAAATTCGATTTTCTTAATGGTCCACTGATCAGGGAGAGCATGCTGTTGATTACGCTTAGATATGCATACTTTTCTCTACTTAGTGAGACAAGGGCAAAATTGCACAACTCCTTGTAAAGGAACGTCCATTAATTACGAGGGCTCAAAATGGGAGGGGAAGGGTTCAGCAAAATCCACCAAATCTCATTTAAAAGGAACGGGTGGGTCATTGAAAATCTCGCGTCAACTTTTTTTTATTCAAAGAATACACAATATACATTATTATTACAGACAACATTTCGTATTACAAAATGAATCCCGATCATAGACGATCTTAAATAGTTTCTATGCCCGGGATTCTAAATTTAAATAAATTCGTTATAGTGCACTTTAAACGTAGTATTACTTTTCTCCTCTTATTTCAGCAGTATTAATGCTAAGGTATTTAGTGGTATTTAGCAAAATACATTAACAATTAAATAAATTTAATTATTTAAAAATTATAGGGTATATCTCTTGATTCTCTTGTGAAGGGAAGGAAGGGTAATGTAAAATGCGTTGGTTCATTAACTATCTGAACAAACCAATAAAAATATTGACAGATTATAATTTAATTTAAGCATTAAGTATATTACGTTTCTATATCTTGTAAAGTGTGAAGTATTACAATGTGGAGGCCTGTAAAGTGTACCTAATAGAACAGTTTCCCCATTATTTTTTATTTTTAATATCAATATCTATAGGTAATTTCGTATGAAAATTAATCACTGGAAATGCAGCAGCTACTCTTCCTTTACCACCAGTATGATTGTGACAGAATAATTTAAACCTAGGAATGCCAACAACTTCAGGTGGTACAACAGAAGACAAGAGAACATACATTGAAATTACCAAATTTAATATTAGTCCAGGAGAATTACACATTGACATGGCTGTTGCTTGACGTAATTTAGATATTAGTAAAAATCGGTCGAAAATAATATATACAATGAAAATATAAGGTTGCGCCAAGAAAAAAAGTTGTGCTATTTGCAGAAAAAATTAAAAATGCAAAAATACTCAAAAATGACGTGTTTTTCTAACATTTTCCAACATAACTTCTTAAATATGCAGTTTACAGAAAAAACTATTACTGATGAAATTGTTTGTTATGAAATTTGCTACAAGATAGATCTATTTTGATACCTGCACATATCATTTATTTTGTTGCAAAATAGTCAAAACAACATAAGAAGGTGATGAAAATCGAGATGCTTTGGAAGCGTAAAACTGACAGGCAAGAAATTGTCCAATTCTACTATAAATGTAGATGTAAGTACTTTAAACGATTACAAAACGAAATTCTAAAACCCGATAAAAATCGGTCTTCATGTTCACCACAAAAATGTTTATTTTTCCTAAGCGAGTTATGATTAATGCAATTCATACATTTCCTCTCATGATTGCCGGATCATATAGAGCAACTAGTATTTTTTTACATTCATTTTTTTTTCACTTAAGTTCCAAAAAAACCTTTTCTCACAGTGGACCCTCTGACTTTTGAATATACTTCAATCATGACACTGTTGCTGAATTTATATGCCAATTACTTTGATATCAGATTTACTATAATAGCACATTCTACGTCGGAATTATGCGACAGTATTTGCTTTAGAATTTGGTTAGATGACAAGATTTTTGGAAGATTCATATATAAGTAAACATAGGTTTAACTTGTTTCATAGAGTGTCACATTTTCTTATGCAATTTATATTGTGTTATGTTTATGTGCCATGCTTTGATTTGTCCGTGGAAAACTGATTTTCACATTTTAACACCTTTATTAGATGTATTATTCACCTTAATCCTCAAGCCAGTCAAATTAATAAATTTTTTCATTTCATAAACTATATAATAATTGAATTCAAAGACCTTACCACTAAATCATCTGTGTATTCTTTTTGCTGAAAACTTGTTTTATTAGTGTGGGTGTCTTCTTCAGATTTGCACCATGACATACCTGCCTTGCCCATGGTCCATGGTACTCTAGATCTAATTTTTGCAGTTGTACGATATATTGTAAATCAATGATTTTTCCATTAACAATTTCTCACACTGATGACACTTAATTTCTTTATATACATAATAAGATTTGATTACATTTTTCTGTGCTCTTACACAGATTTTAGTTGGAATTGTGTTAGTTAAACACACAGTCCTCAAGTTTATTTATTTTGAAAAACTTTGAGACTACTTATATTGAGGCACTTTACATGTATAACAATACATTTATCATCAGCATATTTAATTTTATTTTTTCTAGTATTGCTTCCACAAATACAACAATTAACATCAGAAGTTTCAGACACATCCGTATTGCCTTGACTTTAAATATATGAGTACAATTTTTGGACACCCTGTGCTGATACATTTGGTTCAGAATTTAAAGATGTATGATTTAATATTGGGAAATAGTATACAATGTTATATTAATGAAATTTTATTCCTTGACAATGAATTAAATAATTAAACATTTATAGGTAGTAGAAATTATTCATACTTTCTCCCATTTTTTTTTCTAAAGACAAGGACAAAAATAAAAAGCCATATGACAGAGAAGAGCAACACTGTATTCACTTTATAAATATACTCAACAAAGGAAATTCACAAAAGACTGCTATTTAGTTATTTGATTTGAACTACGTAATATAATATTAATTAATCTCAATTAAGAAAACCAAATTATAAAAACAATTTGTATTAATTGTTTAACTACACTTTGTCAATACACATTCTTATTAGTGATAACGCCAGTGAGTTAAATTTATTTGATTAATCTAAAATGAAAAATAAATAAGATACCAAAAATATATATAACACTTGCATTTTAAGGCCAAAGTTATCCATATCACCGATAAAAAAATATTTAAAGTGCACCAAAAATAGTTCATTAAAATTTAATTCCCTAGTGTATAGCCCATTGTAATGAAACTTACTTTTTTTACGAGCTTAAAGTCTATTTAAAGGACGGAAGATCATAGTAATTAATGGCTTAGAATGATAGCGTTTAGAGTGAAAATAAATCATTACAAGAAATGGACAAAGATTTGTGCAATTGTATCCCTTGAAAGAAATTTTGCTTTATCAGTAATATCATGATTATATTACAAGACTCATATCTTAGACAAAAGCTTTAATGAAGTACATAGTCGGCAATATTTACTGTCTATAAAACCAAGTTGAGAACATTTTCAGATTTGATTGTAACAAACATTTTTGGGCAATTTAAATATTTACAAACGTTTTCTTGTAAGTTACAACCTGTCAGCACTAGCTATCTCCAGTTTTATCTTCTTTATTCTTTGGTATAAATTTTAGAGAAGCGGAGTTAATGCAGAATCTTTTTTTGGTCGGTGGAGGTCCATCGCCAAAGACATGGCCTAAGTGTGCTCCGCATTCCACACAGGTCACTTCAGTACGAATCCTCCCTGGTTGGGATATTAGGAGTAAAAGGTTTGCACCAACTATCAAGGTAGGGAATACAGGAATGTAAAGGTAAGGTATGCCCCGTTTACCATATGATAATGCAAAGCCAAAAATAATAATGAAAGGAAACATAAATTCAAAAGAATTATAAAAGAAACACGGAAAAGATGAAAACCAAACAAAATGAAAATGAAGATGAATGACAAATGTTTATCGTAGGGGTTGAGGGGAAGGAAATGGAAAAGAAAACAATCACAATTAGCTTTCCCAAGGAAAATTTGACAAACCAACACACCAACAGAATACTTTGGAAAGCATAGTGAGTTAGTTTGCAGGTTATACTGTTGCACAAACTAGCATATTTCCACGGACTAGGAAGTGTTAGGATATTTAGGATACAAAAATTTCACAACTGGATTATTCACCTCTTCTCAGAATTGTCAAGTTATGTTACTAAATCATATGTATAATACAGCTGGGAAATATGAATACTGCACTAATTAATATTCTACACAATATATAAGTAACGAAGAATGTTCAACGTTTTATTTTATTGAGAATTTCTGTCACAGAGAAAAAAATAAAAAAAAACCTTTGCTACAAGTCAATTAAGGTGTTTATTTTATAAATTTAGTTTTTTCTAACAACAAATATTTAGCATAGAGGAAGAAGATAACGCATGTTAAGGTTATGTTTGGCATACCTTCTCCAAATTCAATCTCAAAATAAATTAAACTCATTCACAGTCAAATGTCAGTTTTTTATTTTGTTTACACTTACCTTATCATTGGGAATATCTAACGATCCTTTAAAAAATGATTTGAAACACGATTTATCATTTAGCAGAATAAGCGTGGACTTAGAAAAATTAAATTTATAAAATCAACCTCTCGACTGAAATATAGGGTTAATACTCAAATAAAAAATTATATCTATTATACATAGTAACACTTAATCATTAACATTTTCTGCTTCAAGTTTCACTAATAAGAGTAATGTTACATTCAACTAATAAAAAAAATATATTAATATTAATAAAGTTATAGTTAATAGTTATGCAATCTTTAATAAAATATTAACTGGGCTATAATAACGAGGATATTATTTTACTCTTTTACTGTAAATGGTAGACAATGGCGTTTTTAATAGATTTTATCTGAATTTCTAAGATGCACAATTTTTAGAAAATTTTTGAAGAGTTCTGGTTTTCAGTTGTTCTGGAAATTAACTCTCCCATTTTAAAGGACATTTTTTAAGCAACAATGTTAATATGAAATGTTAATTTGTCAGTTTTTGAGATAGAGATGTACCTATTCACATTACTTTAAGACTAAAACTAAAAAATGTAATAGACAATTTCCTGATATATCAAGACGAAATTTCAAGATATTTTCTTGGATCCACCGATTTTGCAGATATACTCATCCCTCCAATTTTTTGCATGTGATAATGTTGTCAGATTATTTAAATAGAACTTAAATGTTCTAAATTCAAATATAACAGCAAATTATGTATTTTATTTATTCAATATTTTCCCATATAAAAAGTGACGATCTGTAGAAATATGTGATAGCTAGGGGGTCCAAGTCCCGGGACCAAAAGGCCATTCGGGACTTCGGGACCTGGCTAAAAAATCCCGGGACTAGTCCCGAAGTCCCGAATATAACACGTAGGCGGATTTTTTACCTTATTTACGATTTACGACTAGGACGAATGGTAAATAAAACAGCTGTCTACCATTTAAAACGTTGCAACATTTACTAGACAACTAAACATACAAAATAAAAACACAAAATAACAGGAAATAAATGTAAAAACATAAACGCAAGTTTCTATATATTTAATGAAACACTGAAACGTGGAAGTTGGAAGTCGCTTACGTGACATCGCTAATCGCTATTCGCTCTCAGTTGATTTTGATTAAAATAAAATTTTAAGGCAACTAAAGCATTAATAGATTCATTTCCCAAAGAAGATCTTACTTTCGTGGCGAAAGAACCGGCTACTGAAAAAGCCCTCTCAGATTCAACACTCGTAGGAGGAATGGTTGACAAATATTCATAAGCCAACTGCAAGAATTGGCCACGATTACCCCCGTTTTGAAAGAGGCTCATTTCCTTTTCTATAACGGTTTTGAAGCTGCCTCGTCCCGATGGAATTACAGCTATTGGTGACACCATTTTGGCATTTTCCAATGCCATGTTTAATTTTTCTTTCAATGATGTGAAGTTAACTTTATCTTGGCGAAGTTGAGCAAGAGGAATTTCTTCTTCAGAATCTTCCGCTTCCACCTCTATTGAAACTGTTGAACAAGACAACCTTTTCACTAATTTTCTTATAAATGTTGAAATCGTTTTGGTATCTGCATCTGCTGGAGAAAACCATCTTTTCGAAATAGCCAGATAATCTTTCGGATTGGTTAGGTAACTCATTACTTGGGAAGCTGTAGTTCTTCTCTCATTCACTCGGGCTTTAAGTGAAGCGAACAAACGAATACTTAAGGGGCTATTTATTTGTTTCAGCTCCTCAAACATAAAATTGAAAGCAATATCAGATGTGTAAAGATTTGCATCACTGCGACACAAAGCTAACACGGTAAGCCTGACAGGCTCCAAACAATTCACAAGTCCTGTCAAAATTTCAAAATCGGCATTACTCAATGTATTTGGAATGGCAAGGTCAATTAGAGTTTTCTG
>NW_019416758.1:448058-459119 GCF_000390285.2 Anoplophora glabripennis | reverse complement strand
TATAAAAAAAAGAATCGTAATGGGGTGCGATGAAGAGATCAGTTCACGTCTGGAACCCTGTTCCTACAAAAATCCCTTTATTCTCATAAACTATTTGTTTTAAATGTAATTTATTATAAATCCAATTCGTTATGTAAATTCCACATATGTACTACATTTCACCTCTGTACGCGCCACTGTTTATTGTTCCCTGCTCTACGATCAAGCTCGCCAGGTTAGTATTTGACGTATAACCGACCACTTCGTACACTCGATGCACCTGGCCGACTACAGCTAGTACCAGAACACAGTGCGTATGCGGCGGTATTTCAGATTTTACATTCAATTTCATTTTAAATTTGAAACGGTTCATCTTACGCCTCCTAAAAATGATGACACGATTTTCCTTTGATAAAAGACCGACAATTTTTTGCTCTACTTTGCATCGTATACGATCGTACTATAAATGTCATTCATTTATTGATAGCAATAAATTCATGAAGAAAATGTAAAAAAATACTGGCCCTTATTTTTTAATGAATTTTTAGTGAATTCAGGTTACATATTTATTTAAAGATATAGTGCCAACAATGCTGGTGATAAAAATCATTAAACATTATTTAAATTCTTCTTGGTCCTGTTAGAATTCTTTATTAACTAATTCAAGTTACCTTTTCATCTCCCTGTACAGATAACAGAATTCACTATAGTCAAAGAACTACCTACCAATGAAGTTTTAACACTAACAGATCAATTTCTAATAGATAAATAATTACTAATACAATATAAAGTAGTGCACACAAACACTATTTTGGAATTGTCCTTATCATTCTTAAAGTCATTTTTGTCATAATAACAAGCTGAAGTTATATTACGAATAGTAGTAAAATAACCTCAGTTATTAGATGTTTTAAAATAAATATTAACATTCAAATTTGGCCCTGCTGAGTAATTACAATACAAAATTTAATTATGTAATACACTCATAATATCTTCAATAAATTCATCAACTTCATGAATAAATTTATGAATTCATGAATTTCTTTAATTGTGTAAAATTGATATTAGATTGATCAAAATACAACGTTCTTCATTTTTTAAATCAATTTTACAAAATAAACTATTATAGGTATAACAATTATAACCATTTTTGCACGCAGTAAGTGGAACATGTTGAATGATTTTCATATTGCGTTGTCCAATATTTCTAGAGTTATTCGCCTTATTTTACCGTGGATAATCAATTGTAACGAGATTAATTTAAATTAATCCATTTCAGAAACAAATGGAACTATTTACGTTTCTACAAATCGTCACTATTTTTTAATTCTAGAAGTTGAATAAAAAATAATTATTATTACGTTGTGTATCTGCAAATATAGGAATTTTATTCATAATAAAATGTATTGATGTCATTATGTGCAAACAATTAAACATGAAAAAGATCTTTTGAAAATATTATTAGGAAACGTTTTTGTTTAAAAAATATTACTTTTATTCAATACTTATTTCCACATTGTATATAAAATAAATTATGTTATGAGGTATTTCCTTCTATTATTTAAAATATGTATTTTCAATTACGTATGTGGGATTTAATTTTAACCAAAATTTATCTCATTTCCTGTAACATATCAATGGTATTACCACATATCTAACCCATATGCGAAACTCCTTTGATAAGGCACAGATGCCGCCGTTGACCTTGTCCATTTAAACTGGATGCTAAACGTTGCCAGATTGGACAATAAAAATTGATATCTGAAGTGTTGCCAATTAGAAATATTGAATGAACATGAACATAAAATGCTTACACCTACATTTATCACTTAATTGATAAAGTGTGTCTAACCGGGATGATAAATTAGATAACTAATATATTAAAATAAAATTGCTAAGTGTTCATTAATTTTTTGTTGAAATAAAATACCTAATAACAAATTATACACATGTTTAATTTTACATTTTTTATATTAGGAGTTTTACTAACANTCAAAAATGACGTGTTTTTCTAACATTTTCCAACATAACTTCTTAAATATGCAGTTTACAGAAAAAACTATTACTGATGAAATTGTTTGTTATGAAATTTGCTACAAGATAGATCTATTTTGATACCTGCACATATCATTTATTTTGTTGCAAAATAGTCAAAACAACATAAGAAGGTGATGAAAATCGAGATGCTTTGGAAGCGTAAAACTGACAGGCAAGAAATTGTCCAATTCTACTATAAATGTAGATGTAAGTACTTTAAACGATTACAAAACGAAATTCTAAAACCCGATAAAAATCGGTCTTCATGTTCACCACAAAAATGTTTATTTTTCCTAAGCGAGTTATGATTAATGCAATTCATACATTTCCTCTCATGATTGCCGGATCATATAGAGCAACTAGTATTTTTTTACATTCATTTTTTTTTTCACTTAAGTTCCAAAAAAACCTTTTCTCACAGTGGACCCTCTGACTTTTGAATATACTTCAATCATGACACTGTTGCTGAATTTATATGCCAATTACTTTGATATCAGATTTACTATAATAGCACATTCTACGTCGGAATTATGCGACAGTATTTGCTTTAGAATTTGGTTAGATGACAAGATTTTTGGAAGATTCATATATAAGTAAACATAGGTTTAACTTGTTTCATAGAGTGTCACATTTTCTTATGCAATTTATATTGTGTTATGTTTATGTGCCATGCTTTGATTTGTCCGTGGAAAACTGATTTTCACATTTTAACACCTTTATTAGATGTATTATTCACCTTAATCCTCAAGCCAGTCAAATTAATAAATTTTTTCATTTCATAAACTATATAATAATTGAATTCAAAGACCTTACCACTAAATCATCTGTGTATTCTTTTTGCTGAAAACTTGTTTTATTAGTGTGGGTGTCTTCTTCAGATTTGCACCATGACATACCTGCCTTGCCCATGGTCCATGGTACTCTAGATCTAATTTTTGCAGTTGTACGATATATTGTAAATCAATGATTTTTCCATTAACAATTTCTCACACTGATGACACTTAATTTCTTTATATACATAATAAGATTTGATTACATTTTTCTGTGCTCTTACACAGATTTTAGTTGGAATTGTGTTAGTTAAACACACAGTCCTCAAGTTTATTTATTTTGAAAAACTTTGAGACTACTTATATTGAGGCACTTTACATGTATAACAATACATTTATCATCAGCATATTTAATTTTATTTTTTCTAGTATTGCTTCCACAAATACAACAATTAACATCAGAAGTTTCAGACACATCCGTATTGCCTTGACTTTAAATATATGAGTACAATTTTTGGACACCCTGTGCTGATACATTTGGTTCAGAATTTAAAGATGTATGATTTAATATTGGGAAATAGTATACAATGTTATATTAATGAAATTTTATTCCTTGACAATGAATTAAATAATTAAACATTTATAGGTAGTAGAAATTATTCATACTTTCTCCCATTTTTTTTTCTAAAGACAAGGACAAAAATAAAAAGCCATATGACAGAGAAGAGCAACACTGTATTCACTTTATAAATATACTCAACAAAGGAAATTCACAAAAGACTGCTATTTAGTTATTTGATTTGAACTACGTAATATAATATTAATTAATCTCAATTAAGAAAACCAAATTATAAAAACAATTTGTATTAATTGTTTAACTACACTTTGTCAATACACATTCTTATTAGTGATAACGCCAGTGAGTTAAATTTATTTGATTAATCTAAAATGAAAAATAAATAAGATACCAAAAATATATATAACACTTGCATTTTAAGGCCAAAGTTATCCATATCACCGATAAAAAAATATTTAAAGTGCACCAAAAATAGTTCATTAAAATTTAATTCCCTAGTGTATAGCCCATTGTAATGAAACTTACTTTTTTTACGAGCTTAAAGTCTATTTAAAGGACGGAAGATCATAGTAATTAATGGCTTAGAATGATAGCGTTTAGAGTGAAAATAAATCATTACAAGAAATGGACAAAGATTTGTGCAATTGTATCCCTTGAAAGAAATTTTGCTTTATCAGTAATATCATGATTATATTACAAGACTCATATCTTAGACAAAAGCTTTAATGAAGTACATAGTCGGCAATATTTACTGTCTATAAAACCAAGTTGAGAACATTTTCAGATTTGATTGTAACAAACATTTTTGGGCAATTTAAATATTTACAAACGTTTTCTTGTAAGTTACAACCTGTCAGCACTAGCTATCTCCAGTTTTATCTTCTTTATTCTTTGGTATAAATTTTAGAGAAGCGGAGTTAATGCAGAATCTTTTTTTGGTCGGTGGAGGTCCATCGCCAAAGACATGGCCTAAGTGTGCTCCGCATTCCACACAGGTCACTTCAGTACGAATCCTCCCTGGTTGGGATATTAGGAGTAAAAGGTTTGCACCAACTATCAAGGTAGGGAATACAGGAATGTAAAGGTAAGGTATGCCCCGTTTACCATATGATAATGCAAAGCCAAAAATAATAATGAAAGGAAACATAAATTCAAAAGAATTATAAAAGAAACACGGAAAAGATGAAAACCAAACAAAATGAAAATGAAGATGAATGACAAATGTTTATCGTAGGGGTTGAGGGGAAGGAAATGGAAAAGAAAACAATCACAATTAGCTTTCCCAAGGAAAATTTGACAAACCAACACACCAACAGAATACTTTGGAAAGCATAGTGAGTTAGTTTGCAGGTTATACTGTTGCACAAACTAGCATATTTCTACGGACTAGGAAGTGTTAGGATATTTAGGATACAAAAATTTCACAACTGGATTATTCACCTCTTCTCAGAATTGTCAAGTTATGTTACTAAATCATATGTATAATACAGCTGGGAAATATGAATACTGCACTAATTAATATTCTACACAATATATAAGTAACGAAGAATGTTCAACGTTTTATTTTATTGAGAATTTCTGTCACAGAGAAAAAAATAAAAAAAAACCTTTGCTACAAGTCAATTAAGGTGTTTATTTTATAAATTTAGTTTTTTCTAACAACAAATATTTAGCATAGAGGAAGAAGATAACGCATGTTAAGGTTATGTTTGGCATACCTTCTCCAAATTCAATCTCAAAATAAATTAAACTCATTCACAGTCAAATGTCAGTTTTTTATTTTGTTTACACTTACCTTATCATTGGGAATATCTAACGATCCTTTAAAAAATGATTTGAAACACGATTTATCATTTAGCAGAATAAGCGTGGACTTAGAAAAATTAAATTTATAAAATCAACCTCTCGACTGAAATATAGGGTTAATACTCAAATAAAAAATTATATCTATTATACATAGTAACACTTAATCATTAACATTTTCTGCTTCAAGTTTCACTAATAAGAGTAATGTTACATTCAACTAATAAAAAAAATATATTAATATTAATAAAGTTATAGTTAATAGTTATGCAATCTTTAATAAAATATTAACTGGGCTATAATAACGAGGATATTATTTTACTCTTTTACTGTAAATGGTAGACAATGGCGTTTTTAATAGATTTTATCTGAATTTCTAAGATGCACAATTTTTAGAAAATTTTTGAAGAGTTCTGGTTTTCAGTTGTTCTGGAAATTAACTCTCCCATTTTAAAGGACATTTTTTAAGCAACAATGTTAATATGAAATGTTAATTTGTCAGTTTTTGAGATAGAGATGTACCTATTCACATTACTTTAAGACTAAAACTAAAAAATGTAATAGACAATTTCCTGATATATCAAGACGAAATTTCAAGATATTTTCTTGGATCCACCGATTTTGCAGATATACTCATCCCTCCAATTTTTTGCATGTGATAATGTTGTCAGATTATTTAAATAGAACTTAAATGTTCTAAATTCAAATATAACAGCAAATTATGTATTTTATTTATTCAATATTTTCCCATATAAAAAGTGACGATCTGTAGAAATATGTGATAGCTAGGGGGTCCAAGTCCCGGGACCAAAAGGCCATTCGGGACTTCGGGACCTGGCTAAAAAATCCCGGGACTAGTCCCGAAGTCCCGAATATAACACGTAGGCGGATTTTTTACCTTATTTACGATTTACGACTAGGACGAATGGTAAATAAAACAGCTGTCTACCATTTAAAACGTTGCAACATTTACTAGACAACTAAACATACAAAATAAAAACACAAAATAACAGGAAATAAATGTAAAAACATAAACGCAAGTTTCTATACATTTAATGAAACACTGAAACGTGGAAGTTGGAAGTCGCTTACGTGACATCGCTAATCGCTATTCGCTCTCAGTTGATTTTGATTAAAATAAAATTTTAAGGCAACTAAAGCATTAATAGATTCATTTCCCAAAGAAGATCTTACTTTCGTGGCGAAAGAACCGGCTACTGAAAAAGCCCTCTCAGATTCAACACTCGTAGGAGGAATGGTTGACAAATATTCATAAGCCAACTGCAAGAATTGGCCACGATTACCCCCGTTTTGAAAGAGGCTCATTTCCTTTTCTATAACGGTTTTGAAGCTGCCTCGTCCCGATGGAATTACAGCTATTGGTGACACCATTTTGGCATTTTCCAATGCCATGTTTAATTTTTCTTTCAATGATGTGAAGTTAACTTTATCTTGGCGAAGTTGAGCAAGAGGAATTTCTTCTTCAGAATCTTCCGCTTCCACCTCTATTGAAACTGTTGAACAAGACAACCTTTTCACTAATTTTCTTATAAATGTTGAAATCGTTTTGGTATCTGCATCTGCTGGAGAAAACCATCTTTTCGAAATAGCCAGATAATCTTTCGGATTGGTTAGGTAACTCATTACTTGGGAAGCTGTAGTTCTTCTCTCATTCACTCGGGCTTTAAGTGAAGCGAACAAACGAATACTTAAGGGGCTATTTATTTGTTTCAGCTCCTCAAACATAAAATTGAAAGCAATATCAGATGTGTAAAGATTTGCATCACTGCGACACAAAGCTAACACGGTAAGCCTGACAGGCTCCAAACAATTCACAAGTCCTGTCAAAATTTCAAAATCGGCATTACTCAATGTATTTGGAATGGCAAGGTCAATTAGAGTTTTCTGGATACAATCTTTCAAAAGGGTAAAACGTTTTAACATGTCAATCAAACTATTCCAACGTGTCCTGCAGTCTAAAGCGAGCTGCAACTCTTTATTATGTTTTTCTTTAACATACTTTTGCAAGGCAACGTTTTTAAGGGGCGATTTTCTAAATAGTCTTACAACTCTGCGTACTTCCTTTATAAGAGAATTGATGTTATAATCCATTGTTAATTCGAATTCCTCTTCTGAGTCATCAACAACATCAAGTCTTCCATTTTGATCATCCTCTTCAACTTCATCTACTTCGTCGTCATCAGCATCTGCTTGCTCATAGTCATTTCCACTGATTCTGGATTTTGATGGTTTCGGGGAATACAGGACATCTATAATACCAAGTTGAATGCCATGAGCAAAACACAATTGTTGATGTGCTTCAACCAGGCACCCAGCTTTGACCATGACACTGGCACCATCAGTGGTCATGCTCACAATATCTTTGTCCAAAGATAAATTGAATTCTTTCAATTTATTTTGTACCAAATCTACACACACTTCAGCTGGCACTGACCCCACTATTGGTACTAAACCAATATTCCAAATTTTTATTTTAGAACAGACGTCTATAAAGCCATGGATATTAATATTGATGTATCGTTTATTACGATTTGACGTCCACTCATCAAAAGTTATACTAAAACACCTGCCATTTTGCCGTAATTTTTCAAACTGTTGTCGGTAATTATCGAATACTTTTGTGCAGTAAGAAATAATCTTTTTCTGTATTGTAGAAGGTGAAAGGGGAAGGTTTCCAAACCCCCTGGCTTCTAAGCCTCTCCTCAAATCTACTGATTTTATGAAAACCCTGAATGGAAATCCATCGACAGCAGCCATTCGTGCAATAACAGCGTCTAAAGAGTTTTCAAGTTTTTCCACTGTTCCGTGCTCCGGCAAGTAAAAATCGCTTATTTTTCGTTGTTTAGAAGAGGTAGAGGGTCCATCTACTCCATCTTCATTCTGCTCATCATCACTAATAGTTTCAGTTTGATGACTTTCAGGAATTTTCGTGTTTTTGTCTTTAATACTTTTATTTGTATGCATTGCAAGATGCTTATGTAATCCCTTTGTGGATCCGCCTTTAGTCATGAGTATATTAGAACAAAATTTGCATTTTGCTGTTTGTCTGTTTGTGGCTATTAAGAAACGACTCCAGACAGAATTTTGATCATTACTTTTTGAAGGATGATTAATATATTTTGCATCGGTTTGACAATGAGATGCCATTTCCATTTATTAGGATTTACTATCTTATAAGAAGACACCCTTCTAAAATAAAATAAAAAACATTTTAACACTAAATGAATTTAATTACAGGCACAAAATTACCTTGTTTGCAAAAACTCTCTAGCTCTAGAGTAGATTTAGACCTCCTATTTCTCCTAACCTAACCTCGAACTCCTATAAAAATATAGACGAAAAACACAGGTTCTCTAGCGTGACGTCCGACGTGCAACGCATAAAGAAAATACATCAACTAACAGAACAGCACCAGCCAACAGTCATCAAGCCTGCGCAGCGATCGGAGTCGAACCCCCCTCCCAACGTAGCGGCAGCGAGATAGAGCGCAGCAAAGCCGGCAAATACAGTTGCAGTTTAAACTGTATTTTGTGAAACGTGCGCAACCTTCTACTCTACCTCTTTTCGGGACCACCGTAGGTCCCGGGACTAAGGTTATGGTCCCGGTCCCGAGATTAATCATGTAATCCCGGGAAATTCCGTTCCCGGGATCCCGGGACTGGATGCACTACTGTTAACCACTCATATTTACTGGACCAATTTTTACTAAATGATTTGTTGCTTTCGCAATTTCTTCTACTTCTTTCTTTCTTTATTTATGAAATTTTTCATGTTAAGCGTAGATCTTAATTATGAAATAAATAATTTATCATCAAAAGTTAACGTACCAAATTTTTTATCTAATATTCACAATATCACCATTGCTACTCACCTATTTGCGAATTTCACTTGCCACTTTGTTTTACTCCTAACTGTTAAACAATATAAATGAACCTAAACCACTACTATTAACCCTAACCTAGAACTTACAACTAAGTCATAAGGCACAAGGAATAAAATATAAACAAACAACAAACCACAGATTATACGCAAGAGTCCGAGGAATATACGAGTGAAGCCGAAGGGCTTGTCCGGTATCGTAGGGTTATTTTATGTATACTCAAATGATAATTTATTACAAATCTAATTGAAATTCAAAAAATGTAATAAATAGTTTCTTTATTATTTGAAAAAATAAATAAATATTGGATTTAAAAGTCCTAAACATAATTTACTTACTTCCATATTTACAAACTCGAATCTATTAAAAATTTCTCCGCAATCACCCTTAATTCAGTTTAACAGTAACAAGTTAAAAAACCTTAATAACTATAATTATCACTATCAAATAACATTCAACATAGCATCATAGATATTTATTTTTAACTTAATTTACAAATTATTATAAAACGAATTTTTTTTCGTTTACTAAAATTAGTTTTCTAGAATACCTTTGCAGGGAAAAATTATTCTAATGTTTAAAAATTCATTTAAAGAACAAAATTACAGCAAATAAATATATAAATATTTCCAACCGCTGGGGAAAAGCTTGTTTCGATAGGGATAAGAGGGCTCGCCTGGCTTGGGCCAATTATTCTAAATTAGTGAACGACTTACGTTTTCGATTACTCTCTAGCCCTAGGTACTCATAAGCAGGCAAGGAAGCGGTCACGGCCTAGCCCCAATGTTATGTTGGTGGCTGCCGAGATAACGATTAAATTATAAATTTTAAAAATTAGGTAGCGGACGTTTCAAAGAAGGTAATGTATTTTAGATTTAATTTTATAAGAATAAGGTCAAATCATTTATGTATATCTATCAGTGGCGGCTCGTGAAGGAGGACTCTGGCACTCCGCCCCCCCAGATATTTTCAAACTGTAAACTTAAAATAATTTATTCATTTAACACGTTGACTGCGAGATAATCTCAATGTACTTTGTCCGTGACTGCGATACATATCTTCGGGGATATGTAACAAAACTTCTTCTGTGTGCGGTACATATCCCTGAGGATATGTAATTTTTTTTACATTTGACCCTATAAAATTAAAAATAACACAATTATTGCTATAAACTTGCATGTATCTGTAACTATATATCCTAGGATAATAACGTTTTCATTCGCAAAGAGTTTTGAAAAGAAAATAATAGAAAATTCATTATTTCTAAAAACTACAGATTCTGCAACTTCCACAAGATACAGTAAAAATGTGATTATTGAGATCCGCATATTTTTTATAATGAGTACATACCTCCCGGGGTATGTACCGCAGTCAACGTGTTAAATCAATAAAAAATCTAAATAGCACGCATTCAATTTGTCTTGGATGCCTAGGTTGGTTGCATAAAGTGCATGTACTCCGTGAACGTAGTTCAGATTAATGCGTTCTGCCATCTATGATCGTACCAAAGAGTTATGTTTGACAGCGTGCGCAATCCCCACTCCATCGCGGTCGGTGAAATCTTAGTCCATCGTGCAAGTATATTTTTACATATGATTGGACAAATTGGCACGTGGAGGGTGTAGGCGACGATAGACTCGCACGCTTTGTTTTGGACTCCACTTCAGTGATACGGGTTATCACTGAAGTGTGGTTATACGTGTTTTGTTTTTGCTTTGGCGCTTTTTAAGACATTATAATTTATAAGTTTAAGTTTAAAATGAGGGTTTGTGAAATAAAAAAACTTGTTATTAGTAAATTAAGTTTAGAGGAAAAATTCAAATTGAAAAATAACGGACGTCCAATGCCAGTGTTGAATTTAGTTCAGGTGCAGGAAGAGTGCAAAAGTAGGCCGGCTTTCATTCGCAAATTTGATAAAACATTTATGATAAAACCGTGTGGTTGTGACGAAACAAATAGATTTTTTTTTTGTATGTTTATTGTTTGGAGGAGGT
>NW_019416758.1:414876-447695 GCF_000390285.2 Anoplophora glabripennis | reverse complement strand
TTTTTATTTTCTTTCTTGCATTTCCGATACTGATTTAGACATTCTTTGTAACTGCAAATAATTGTTAATAAAAACGCCAAAGTTTTAAAAATAAATAACTATAAATCCACTGTAAACCACTTTTTAAAACACTTCAATACAGCTAACGGCAACAATGTTTACAAAATGCCCAAAATGGCTATTATATGATTTATACGTAACGTCACTAACATAAACCACACGGAGATAAAACATGTACGGAAGTATTCGAGCTTCATCGGTAATGTATTTAATTCGCAGATAAAAACCGTTCATACGTAGCATCATTTATGGGCAAAATAATCAAACACTATTTTACTATACAAAATTTATATATCCTTAAAGTTTTGTATTTCATATTTATTCTGTTTAACGCCGAAATAATAGTAAATCTGAAAATATCATCTTACGTTGTCACACAGCTGTTCTGTTGGGAAATACGCAGGCGTTCAGTCCCTTTAACTTGGATGTATCTCCATTCGTGTTGCACAAAGTAGCTCTATCTCTCTAAGTGTCGCATATGGGTTAGATATGTGGTATTACTCAACTATTATAAATTAGTCACTTCTTTAGTAGTTTAACTACAGAAATGCTCATTAGTGATAAATACGAATATTGTATCTAGATTGTTGATGAATATGGTGTTTTATATTTATGGTTTAGACAGATTTACTTATCTAATTCAATTTAATTTCTTATTAAAAGATGTCTCAATTTTTTAATAGTTGAATAAATAAAAAGCTTAAACTATATTCTTTGTGACAGATGAGCACAAAAATTATAATCTTTTAATTCTGTTAGTAGATTAAAATAATTAAGAATATAATTAATGTGATGAGACTTATCTGGATACATTAAAGAGTCGAACAATCCTTATTACTTATATATTTTTAAAGAAACCTACTTTTTATTATATTTATAATATTCAAAACCACACAAAAAAAAATCTGCATTTATATTTAAATCCAAATTAAATTGTAAAAATACAAATATAATGGACATTCACACAAATGATAAAGAATTTAATTTTATATTAAAGTCTTGAATAGATTTTAAGGTGACAAATGAAATTTAAATATTATTTATAAATGCAGAAATTAAAGCCAATGAAAAATAAATACCTCCACTAGTGTCTGGTGATAGTTTAACTTTTCCCTTATCTAAGACATCATTAAAAGCAGGCCATCCGCATCCACTATCATACTTAGTTTCTGAACTAAATAAAGATTGTTCGCAAACGATACAAACATAAGTTCCTTCATCATATGTTTTATTATAACAACCTAAAACAAAATTGAAAACGTATATATTGTATATGAAAAGTATGATGTAAAATCATTTACCTGAAAATGGTCTCTCTGTTCCTTTTTCTTGTGTAACATGATATTGAATGGGGGTTAAACGATTTTTTAGTTCAGCCTTATCAATCTGTTTGGCCATATTTGTTACTGCTTCAAAGATCAGTTATAACCCCGTTAATGAACAAATAATGAATCCATATTAGGAATGAAAGTTACCTGATATGTGTAAATGAAATATCCCCACCGGTTTTATATCCGTTATAAAATACCGTGACGTTGTAAAAACGCTTCGTAATATATTCGCATACATCACATTTTCAATAAACTTATGTTACAATATCTATTATTTTGATAAAATGGTAAACAAATCGGGATATAATTACTGTTATGTAACACAACAATAGGATAATGATTTGACAAACACAGTCGAGCATAACCTAATTTCTACTTTTATCGTTCATACAACGGCCTTGAAAATGAATAATCCAACCCAACTGTGACCTTGAATTTTGCAATGTCAAAAATAGTCGTTTGGATGGTTTGCTAAATCGTACCACCAACAACGACATAATCTGTCTTATAGTACTCATTACGCTTTATGCTACATTCCTAATTTATTGGATTAATTAAAACCTTACAACATATACTACATGAAGCGCGCCATTATTCCATGGCTAGAAATTGGACTCAATGATTTGGGATCGAGGGGGATTATCCCTCTTTATCCTGCCTCATCTCGTGTAGGCCTGGACAGCCTTCGTAGGTGGGCCCNTACGCGAATTTCGCGAATATTTACAAACTCAAACCTATTAAAACATTTAGAATTACTCCGCAATCACTCTTAATTCAGTTTAACAGTAACGAGTTAAAAAATCCTTAATAATTATTATAATTATCATTACATTATTATATAGCATTCAACATAGCTCCGTAGATATTTATTTTTTAACTCGATTTACACATTATGATAAAACGGTTTATTTTTTTCATTTATTAAAATTTGTTTTCTGGAATACCTTTGCAGGGAAATTTTATTCTAATGTTTAAAAAGTCATTCAAAGAATAAAATTACAGCAAATACATACACATACGTATACATATTTCTAACTGCTGGGAAAAAACTTTAGCTGGCCTTAGTCGATACAGCATCGATGGGAATATTATGTTGGTTGCTGCCGAGATCATGATTAAATTATAATTTTAAAATTTGGTAGCAGGTGTTTCGAAGGAGGTAATGCAGTTTAGATTTAATTTTACAAGAATTAGGTTAGATCACTTTCGTATATGTAATATGTATACACATTTTTCTTTTATTCTTCTGAACATTCAATTTTGTGACTGGCAAAAAAAAGTAAAGTTTGTGTTTTGACAATATCTGTAACAAGACGAATTTTGTAATCTACTCCTTTGAATATACGTACATATTTGTTTATTCAAAACATATTTAGACTATTTAAACTTAGAGACCCTGTATCTTCAAAGCGAAGACTTCGAAGACAAAAAATTTAAAGGAATTGGAAAATTACGAGTAGTTATAAAAAATTCCCAAAATACAATTAACTTAAAAAATTATGTCACTACAAAATGGGCCTTTTTAAATTAAATTCCACAAAACATAAAAAATAATATTTGTTTTTATTGTTTTTTAATAATTGCATCCTGAAACAAAGACTGATGTAGGTACCTTCTTCTAGGATAGCTTCCTTGGATGAAAATATAACCATTTAGATCAATAACATATTGTTAAGACAAAAAATAAACGTGTTTTAAAACAGATTCTTTAGATAACTGTGTCGTTGCTAGATATTTCAATAATTTTTTTCTTTTTTTTGAGATAAGCCACTATGAATTTGAATTTATATTTTTACTTAAAAACTAGTAGTCCCAAAGGACAATTCCAAGTTTTTTTGGCGCTACAGATTTTGAGAAAACACAAACACAAATATTTGAGATGTCAATTTTATTTTTACAAATAAACAATCGTGTCTAAATCGTCACTGACGACAGTTCACAATTTAGAGGTATGCTAAACTATAAATAATTGTCATTTACTTTTTTGCTAAAATTGCAAATAAATCTTTTTTATGATTTAGATCAATTTACCACCATTCAAATAACTATTTTTAGATACCCGCCAACTTTTTCGATCATGAAACATAAAAAACATATAATTCTGTAACACATTTAGCAAAAAAAAAGTAAAGTTTGTGTTTTGCCAAAATCTGTAACAAGACAATTTTTGTAATCTACCTGTTTGAATGTACATATTATTTGTTTATTCAAAACATATGTATTTAAACTTCAACACCTTGTATCTTCAAAGCGAAGACTTCGAAGACAAAACTTTTAAAGGAATTGGAAAATTACGAATAGTTATAAAAAATTCCCAAAATCCAGAAAAATACAATTAACAAAAAAAATTCTGTCACTACGAAATGGGCCTTTTTGGATAAATTTATTACGTTTATACAGGGTGTCTGACGGTGACGGCTCATTAGAATTATTTCAAAGCCTACTTCAATTTGAATTTTGAAAATTTGGGATACCGAGTTTTCGGGCATGCCTTTCTCAACTAAAATAATGGCATTCACGTACCACTTCCGGTTATACCGGAAGTCGACATCAACTTGCTTATTTAAAATGGAACACCCTATATATTATCGCTATTTTGGATTCTACGTGTCATTTTAGGTGGACTTTTATGAAGTTTCCCTATTCCTAAAATTAACCGTTTTCTAGATCTTAATTTTTTCAAAAAAATGGAGAGAAACAGTGACTAGCTTCAAACCATGTGTATTTTATAGTAAGAAAGATAAAGCAAAAGTAATATAAATTTTATAAAAAGAAAAAAGTATCGTTGGTTAAATTGACATATCTCAGTTGATATTAATTGTACAAACTTCTACCAGACACCATTTTAAAGGCCTTCAAACCAGCTTTCATTTGAATATGGCATTACATATACCTAAATTAACTCAGAAAAAAGTTATAAGACGAAAATCGTCAAAAAGGGCAAAAATTGGCCAAAAAGTAGCCAACTTTGATCCAATGTATCTCGGTTTTTATTAGTCGTAGGTATGTACTTCTATAAAGGCTTATTTTAAAGAAAAACACATTAACTTTTTTATCTGTGAAGCAATGCCTATACCTAACTCCTCTCAGAAGAAAGTTGTGGGCCAAAAACCAAAAAGAAAAAAAAACGCATTTTTTCGGTTTTTTTTTACTCGTTTTTTGGGCATATTTTTGTTAAACATATTTTTTTTTTACTTTAAAAGGTCTCATTTCGATTGGAAGTTCAATTTGCTACAACTTTTCTGTTGACAACTATTTAAAAAAAAGTCGTTTTCGAGTAAAACTCAAAAAACTGAAAATACCACCTTTTTACTTCGTTTTCAAAAAACGCACCCCTTTCAAAGGTAGCACTCCGCGGTTTTATCATTTTTTAGGGTCAATTGAACATATCAAACAATAAAATTTCTGTTACGTTGTAGTTCCTTTGTACCCTCTTTTTTTTGACAAAGTCAATAGCCTATTATTGTCAAGATATATGTATGATATACATATCTGAAGTACTTATGTCCCATTTTTAAAAGAAGACCGGCCGATAGAATGCTATTTCTGACTATTTGTATGAAGATTTACTATATTTAAGTGATGTTTCATAAAATATTGAAAGGGATTATTATATCAAGATATTTCTGTGAGATAATAAGTTAACCCCATTTTTGTCTGACATCTAGTCGTTAGGTTAGGTTGTGTGAAAATATCATAGATCTAATAAAGTATATAACGAGCGTTCAAATAAAAACGTGGTCGAAGTTGGCTCTGACACATTGTACGTAGGGAGTAGCTTATAGCGACCAACTTAACCTCATTTCTCAACGAGCTGTATAGCAGCTGTCAGTTTCAATAACGTTAATGACTATATAACTTTATTTTAAAGAATAATCGTGATAACAATAACAAACAATTAAAGGAGCTGCGGAAAGTGTCCCCCTCCTTGTTATAACAATAAATTAAAGCAGCTGCTGAAAGTGTCCCCCTCCTTGTTCCAAGCACTTTTCACACCTGTTCCTCAAAGAATTAAAGACATTTTCTAAGATGCTCGGGGTATTGTTAATTTCACGAATCTTGTCTATAAGTCGAGCCTGCAGATGGTTTAAATCAGGAATAGGCAGTTCAAAAATAGTGTTTTTAAGGTAAGGCCACAAAAAGAAATCACACGGCGTAATATCACATGACCTCGGTGGAAATTCATGTTCAGCATTGAGACTTATTAGTCGATTTTGGAAAACTTCCCTCAACATATTCATCGTCTCGCCTGCCGTATGTGCCCTTGCGCCATCTTGTTGAAAGTAAAAGTTTGTAATTTCGTTTTCTTCCAGCTGGTTAACAAAAGGAGCGATAATTTCTTCTCTATACCTTTGCGCAGTAAGAGTACCATTAAAAAAAATAGGTCCATAAATCCTCCTTCGATTGAGAGCACACCAAACTCCAATTTTTTGAGCGTGTAGAGGGCCCTCGACAAATAAGTTAATAAAATAGGGTAAAAAATAGATAGGCAGATTTTTATATTTTTATACCTATTTAACTTCACTGAATTTTTAGTAAGTAAACTGGAATAATATTATTGTATGTAATACATCTATCATTAATAATAATGCTAATAGAAAATTGTATTTGTTAAAAAGTATATTGATGTGGGTATGATATAGAGCTACAAAATACGTATGTCATATAAGAAATTATCACGACAGCCGCCTACACAAATATTCCTTACAATTAGGTGCAAGCTGCAATCCTGCCAGTTGTAATGCGAATGATAATGAATCTAATTTTTTTGTTAATAAAGTTTTGAAGCAGATAAGTGAGAGGTAAAAATTTTAAAATAAATCAGGTTATCTGCAAGAAATAACTTAAGAGGATTATTATTATTTCAATCGCCTCCAAGGGGCAGAAATTTTCGAAAGTGTCGAGAAGTTGCACATGCATTAGTAGAAAATTTGTATAAAATTTGACAATTAGGTATACCTTTTTTGGTTTTCAAATTATAGCCGCTATTCCATATTTTTTTGAAAACTTTGAGAGGCTGTATCTTCTAAGGGGTGAACATTTTACTAAGATAATTTTTATATAAAACATGTTCTTTTTAGCTGTAGACTCACCGGTACCATTATTTTGCTACTTGTTTTGAAAACACCCTGGATACATACATATATGTATATGAAATTAGACAACTCTGTCTTTAATTGGTTGTGTAGAACAGAAAATTTAAGGGGCGCGTTTACCAGGGGACAAAGGGTCGTTTTTTCCGATGTGAAGACTGCGGCCCTAAAAGTCAGTTCAGGTCTGATAAAGGTAATGTTTATAGGCATGGAACCAAAAATAATGAAAATAAAAAAGTTATAATATTAAGAAAGCCTATTTTGTTTTACAACAGTCAGATGTCGTGGTCTTCACACGCGAGGGTTATAAGTTTGCCACGAGTAGATGAAAAAATTGACTACACACGAGATTGTTGATAGGCGAAAAGGAATCCGGAGGACGTGGTCGTTGTTTCATTATCGGAGAGGGAATCTTTTGTAATAAGGGGATGCACCGTAATTACCAGCCCTTGATTGGTCAATCGACGCAATGGACCGTTCCACTTCACTGAACGATAAATCCGTTAGAATGACGTATTACTAATTTTCAAAAAATGAATGTGTATTTCCAGAGGCGGTCCACCCCTAACGCATCCAGGTTCTCACACAAGGGATAGTCGGTTTTTGTTCAAATGCCTCCGGCAAGGGGGGGAAACCACATCAGGGGGCTGATTATCATGAATCTTTTTGAGCAGGATGAATTGATCAGAATTTGATGAAACTTTGACATTATTTTATCAATATTTTGAACTTTATTTGCAAATTTTTTTTAAGTCACTTGCGTTGAAAATGCCGAAGTTATCGGCATTTTGCTGCTGTCCTACAATGACGTAAGTGGTGTAGAGGTAGCAATTTCAATCTAAGAAAGCAAAATGGTCGTTTTCCAACATTATTATTTACATGCTTTTTTAAAATATGAACCTCATGCGGGTAAAAATTAGGAAAATTTAAGCTACATTTTTCTCAAACACAGTTCCAAAACTGAAGTCAGTAATTCTCCAGCCTTTAAGGTTTTCGAAATTTTCAAATTTCGAAATACCTACAGTTTCGCTCCTTAAATCGAAAATCATGGACTATCGGTTTCCTCAAAAATTTTAGGGCTCAGAAAATTCTGAGCCTATAACGGCCTTGATAAATCCAAAACTGCACTCGGTTCCTCTCAAGTTCCTACAGTTTACGAAATTTTCTATTTTTTTCCTTAACGGAGGAACTGGTATAAAAACCGACCATCCCGGCATGTTCAGCAAACCCAGTTACATACAAAATCGCCTTTACAAGGGCACTTTAATTTTTTGACAAGTTTGCGCCATTAGAAATACATCATTACAATAATTACTTCTTCAAATAACGATTCAAGATTTTGTAACAAATTTAGCAAAAGCTCTGACGATAAAATAATAAAGGGCGATGTGTAAGATACTTTTAATAATCTACGTATTCTAAACACGAAAATCGACTACCCGAAAATATTCATTGAAATATTTTTAAGTAATTAAAAATTAAAATTATGCGAAAATGTTTCGGCCGACAACCTTTTAAAAAAGCTAAATCGTACTATGGTTACCTGATCTAAATCGGTTTCCTTTAACCCAAGGAAACTACCGAAGAAATATATTTCCAAGGAAACCTTTGCGGCAGTATAATTTTATTACCGAAATTAAATACGAACACTCTGCATGTTTTATCCAGCAAACCTCTATATGTATCATGGAATGTAAAATTACAAGCCCCGTGACCAGTGGCATTTAACATAAAAAAAAAAAAAAAAATTTGCCAAATCGGTCCAGCCGGTCTCGAGTGATTCGCTTGCCAACGAACAACATTTAATTTTCATTTATATAGATTTAACTTTGGTCTTTTTTACCTTAATATATAGTATAAATAACAGACTTTCTTTTTTCTTATAATAATTTTTGTTAAAAAAATACGTATTGATTGTATGTACCTAATTAATAGAACCAAAGAAAATCTAATACCAGTAATAACTAAAGTTGAGCCTCTTTTTTTGGTGGAAAGTGTCAAAATTTTACATTAGGTAGGTACATTTTAATTACCATTTTCCAGCAAAATCGTAATATGACGATAGTCTAGATAGGTATGTAACTTCAATTTGAAAATAAAAATTGAAGAAGAAATCTCACGATGTATGTATTCAAGTATTCAAAATTTGATACATCTAGTTTTTGTTAAAATAACTATTAATCCAGTATTTTTACAAAACTCTGGACACACATGTTGGTAGTAAAAATATGAATATGGAGTTCATCTTCTTTAGCTAAGATCACTATTAGTCCAGTTGCTAAAGGATGTGAGATAGCTGTAATTCAGAAATGCACAATTTTTTTGCACTTGATTTTTTCACAAATATACCTAGAAGGCCACTTGATGCTGATTGAGGCTACTTAGCCAGATTTTTAATTAAAAAAAAACAAAACCATTTCCCAATAAGTCACCCACAAAAAAATCACAGCAGGTCATGGAGCACCAACTAAATCACCATAATTCTTTTACATCTAAAACAGAGGTCGGCAAGTAATTTTAGGTGGGGTCCAGATACTTTTAAAATTTTTTAACGAGGTCCAGAAAAAAATTCATATTTCTTACTAATTTTTTATTTTCATTTGCATTAAGAACTCAAATCAGTCACAATTGTAAAATACTAGAAGAAATGATAAGGGTGGCACTCAAATTTAAAAAAATATTTTTTTAATAAATTATTTGAGTAATTTATATTTTCAAAAAATTTTTGGCGGTCCAGTATTTTACCTTCCAGGTCCAGATCCGGACCGCGGTCTGCCAGTTGCCGACCCTTGATCTATACACCAAAAAAAACTTCAGTTGAATCATGTGTCTCAAAAAAAAAATTAGGGGGGTCCTAATACTTACTGGGCCACGAAAATTTAAAACTTAAATCTTGTGTTTAAGAAATTATTCTGTGTTAATAAGTTGATAATATTAGAGATGACCAGGTTGTTTTAAGTGATTCTGAGTAAGGCTACTTAGTCAAATTTTTAATAAAAAAATCCCTAGTGGTTTTGCAAAAAGAATCGTACACAGCAATAATAGCAGGATCATATGGTATTTATGCAATTCAGCGAGTACATCACAAGGCTATTACACAAAAAACAAATTCAGAGGGTTGTCCCGATTCTTATTAAAAAAAAAATCCATTATACAAAAATACTATTCTTCTAATTCTAAAATGTATATTTTCAGTTTAACTACTTTTACAATCAAATACATGAATAAACACTAAATTATATAAAAAAAAAAATTGCTAACTCAACAAATCCTTAAAGAAGATACATAACATTTATCTTGAAACTTAAATGACTTCAAATTAATTGGCCGATCCAATTAGAGGTACAAATACCAGTATCTACATCAAAAAGAAGCACTTTGAGATTGTTTAGAAATTGCAAACGAGCAGATAGTTACCTAACAAAAAGTTTATACCTATATAGATTTTTTATATTTTTTTTACCTAAAACAAGATCAACTTGGCTTTGGTGATATTCAATTTCATTTAAAAGGGTGTTTACCACCTCCATAAGCGAGACATTCATGACGACATTTTTCTCCTTTCTCATGACTGAAAGGATAATTTTCGAAATACGTTTGCCGGATCGAGTATGCTAAGGCCCTCGACACTAAATATGAGTGATATTTTGCTCCGTAACCAACTGAATGACTAAATCTAAGCTGCCATGCACTATTTGCAATATATGGTAAGCTATAGTAAGATTTCTGGGTTTCGGCTAAAACTTCCGTTGTTGAACCTTTTAGCGGATGCTTCCCAGGATATGCCTGATCTATTGCGGCGTAAAATATCTGTAACTGTGTTTCACTAGCAGTAAATAAGCATTTAGATGTACAGTCTTGGTAGCATGCATATTCTCAGATATTTGCTAATTTATAATTCATCCTCACTATTTTGATTATGTACTATCTTTAAAAGAAAAATAATTAGACCTTGCTATACTTGAATTGCCTGAAATAAAGCACAGTTGTTATTAGAAGTTATTCAATTTACATATTTATTCCTCGATGTTTCCGTACTTCCAACACTTAGATAATGAACGTTTCACAAATAACTAAATATTTTAAAAATGCTATTTGCCAGTTTATGCCAGAATATTATAGTAAAATTAGTGAAAAGAGTGGAATAAAAGAACTTATAAGTCTGGACCAGTGATAAAAAATTCCGGCATTGTAACGTTCTTGGAAAAAAATAAATGTTTAATTAATTTGACAGTAGTATTAACATTCGTGAATTCTCCTCTAAATAATACGTATACATTTGATTTAAAACTTACGTTTGAAACATGTTAAACTTATCTGATTGTTGCTCATTGCGCTGATTTTCCTTAATGCGGCTCCGAGAGACAGGTGACAACTAGATGTCCTGCAAATATGTAGTAACCGATAAAAAAAACTTTTACCTCTATTATTGCTATGCCGTAGCTCGAAGTTGCTCTAGATTAGTGTCGCGCTAATATTCCCACATGGACTTATTCGTTCTATCACTGTCGTACTAAAAGTGCGATTTCTAGTCTACAAACCGCCAGTCTTAATATATTCGTATAATGCATCGCATAATTAGATACACACAACAGCTTCTATAAATAAAAAGGCCGCCTCCAAATCAATATTAAGTTTCGTTTTTAATTTTAATTTGATATATTGCATAAATGCATATGTAACCTGCAGTCGTAGCCAAACAGCTTATTTCTGTTTGTGGCTGTCTATGTCTCTTGCATACATCGCGGATAAGACTTGTCGACATCTAGCAATATGCAACATCTTCTGATAAAAATGATGAGTGATAAGTAGAGACCGGATTTTAAGCTTTTTTGCTTATGTTAGATTTTAAAAGCAGCAACAAATTGTTTTAATATCTACACGAATTACATAAAAATAAACAATTTGACATGNAGGAAAGGCTGGGCCGGCCGCTAAATTTATTCTTGAAAAAATAATTACTCAATGGGGCACATTTTAAGCGATAGAGGCCAGACCTTTCGCTCATAACTGGTTAGAGAATTAATAAGCTCTATGGGGGGCCCCGAGGCACATTTTAAGCGATAGAGAGCCAGACCTTTCCTCGTACATCTATTGGACGGTGAAAAATTCTCCACTTATTTGCTAGAATTCCAAACGTACATTCAATATAACGCCTAGCTCGAGATAGTCTGTAATTAAATATTCTTTTTTGTCTGTTAAACTTCTTCCTCCGTAGGGTCGCATAAAATTTTCAGATAAACCAAAAGCCTCATTTCCAACAATAACATAGGGCATTGCTACCCTGTTCGTAGAAATAGGCTTTTTTTCTGGTATCCGTATTTTCTTGTTGACGAATTTGTTATACAAAATGTAGTTTTTGGAAATGGAAGAGTCTCTGCATTTTCCATGCTTCAACATTTATACAAATGAACTAGTAATCGGCATCACATACAGCTAACAAAACGATTGAAAAATAGTTTTTATAATTATAATATAGAGAGCCAGAAGTGTTTGGTTTTTATATCCTTATATGTTTTCCGTCGATTGCTTCGAGCGTTTTTTTCAAATCCATTTGCTATATTAATCCATCTTCTTCCATCAAGTCTGGGAAAGTCTGTTTCATTTTTTTCCAAATCGCCAAACATACTTCATAAATAATTTTTCTAACAAGTAGTATGTTCAATCCTAAAATTATGATGCAACTCAGCCATGGAACATCCTGTAGTGAGATACCTGAAACCAACTAGTTTCCGCAGAGAACTAAAACTTTTAGCTGGTGCCAAAAGCAGATTAGCAGCTGCACGTGAAAGTCCTTACGTGTACTTTAATCAACTACAGTTTCTTAAGTATATTGTTGAAATAAATAACACACAAGGAAGCATGGGTGAAACTGCAGGCGATGGCGAAAATGAGAACAATACTGCTAGACCAAAAGGTCGCAGCAGTTCACCTATTAAAAAAAAAAGAAAACAAACTGAAGAAGAGGACTGAGGGAGTTTGTTGAAAATACTAAAACAAACGAGAGAAGAGCGTGAAAATATGCTGGAATCGGACTCAGATAGATCGTTCCTTTTTCACTACTAGATTTAAAAAAAAATCCGGAATATAAAAGACTTTCCACAAAGCTTGAGCTAATGAGAGTAATACAAAAAAATATACAATTTTTCATGTCAGTTAACCATTCTATAATCCAGAATAATAATGAGCAATATGCCGAAAGGTATACAATGCATTCTAACTATAAAATGGACAATGGGCAATATCGCCTTAACCAAGAATATTCAACACCAAGAACAAATCATTATCGTCATGACTAGAGACCGGATTTTAAGCTTTTTTGCTTATGTTAGATTTTAAAAGCAGCAACAAATTGTTTTAATATCTATACGAATTTCATAAAAATAAACAATTTGACATGTATTTGTTCAAGCCTTTTTTGCTTTTTTTCCCTCACCTATGCTTATTATTAATTTTGATGCTTATTATTCATTTTACTGCTTATTTAGAAATTATTTTTCGGTTATTAAATTTTTCTTGACAAACTGCTTAGATATTATTTTTTTAATAAATGATGCCGTAAAATTAATATGTTACGGCACTGGCGTCGCCTTGAAACTGAGCGCATGCTCTATCGAGTTTCAGATTTATGAATATCCGTGCTTAATCTGCAGCGTTGCTAGTTGCTAGTCACTAGTCAGTCGTGCCTGTGTAGAGTTTGTGTGTTTCAGTTTTGTTTCATAAATAATAATAAATTAATAAGTTATATAAAATGCCTAAAAATCTGTTTGAAGACTGGATTTCGGGTCATGCAGAATTAAAAATTGAAAATAAAAAAATATTTTGCCAGGCGTGCATTAAAACCGTAAGTATGGGTAGTTCTTTTAAAGGTATCAATTGTTTTAAACGTTCAATTTGTAGATTCGATGCGTTAAAAAGTACGATATTACTCAACATTTAAAAACAAGAATACACATGGAACACGGATTACAAAAATTAAAAAATAAAACACTTAAGCAGCAGCCAATTGGGACATCCATAGCATCAACTTCTGGCTTCAATGAACCGATGGAATTTAATTTAGATATGTGCAAAGCCATGTTAAGAGCAAACATACCTCTTAATAAATTAACAAATCCCGATTTCAAGCAATTTCTTGAAAAATATAGCAAACGACGTGTTCCAGATGAAAAGTACCCTCCGCAAAACCTATGTTACACCTGTGTACAAAGAAACAATGCAACAAATTAAAACAATTATTGGCAATAATTATATGTGGTTTGCCGTTGACGAAACTACTGACAGTTGTGGAAGGTTCGTTGCAAATTTAGTTATTGGAGTTTTGAACGACAAAATTCCAACAAAAGGGTATTTAATTAGCTCAAAAGAATTAAATAAAACTAACAGTAATACAATATCCAAGTTTGTTAATGAAGGACTGGCAAATTTTTTTTTACCTGAAGCTGTGCCAAGTGAAAAAGTATTACTTATGCTTTCGGACGCAGCAGCATATATGGTAAAAACTGCCTCGAATTTAACGATTTTTTATGAACATTTAATACACTGCACATGTTTGGCACATGGGCTTAATCGAATCGCAGAAACTATAAGGATGCAATTTCCTTTAGTCAATAAGTTAATAAGTAACGGGAAAAAAATATTTATTAAAGCACCTTTAAGGGTGCAAATGTTTAAAGAAAAGTTACCTAATATTCCACTACCCCCAGAACCAGTACTTACCAGATGGGGAACTTGGTTGGACGCAGCTATCTATTATGCAAATAATTTCGAAGACTTTAAAGAACTAATTTTTGAATTTCCGGAAACAGTGAGTAAGTCAATACAAGACTGCCAAAGTGTTCTTGAACAACACGAGTTGCAAAACAATTTGGCTTATATCAAAAGCAATTTTAACTCTGTAGCCCAAACCATCAAATCACTGGAAAAGCAGCAAGTGCCTTTAGTTGAATCAATTAAAATGATTCAGAACTTTAAAAACGCAATCAATACTGTTGCAGGACCCACTGGAGAGTTAGTTAGAAAACAAAAATGGACCGAATTGTTGCAAAAAATACGGGATATCAGATATTAGAAAAAATTTCATCTAATTTGAGTGGTAAAAATGTTTCGAATTTAAACATGGATCCCGCCATTATAGCTAGGTTTAAATATGCACCTATTACAAGTGTGGATGTAGAAAGAAGTTTCTCCACATACAAACATATTTTAAATGACAAGAGACATAATCTTACCATGGAACATTTGGAACAATATTTGATTATCAACTGTTTTATAATTCCTTATTCCCTTATTTTACTTTCATCTTAAAGTACTTTTTATTTAGTTTCTGGTTCTATTTTTATTTTTGAATAAGTATATATTTTCTTTTTCATTTGAATTTTATTGATATAAAAAATTCCTGTTTATTTTATCTAAATATGTTTGACTTTAACTTGTATCACTATTTTTAATACAAATAAATAATGCATTCAATAAAAACTTTTTTCGAGATTTTTTTGACATATTATGTGCTTATTTTTGCAAAGTAATGTGCTTTTTTAAGTACTTTTTTAAATTTAAAATGTGCTTATTTTTCCGGTCTTTAGTGATAAGTGTGCAAATTGATAACCCAATTTTAAAAGGTCTATTTACACATCACTGACATTATTCGGTAACAGACTTTTCTTAACCATTCTAGGGCTGGCCGTTCCAGTAACAAATCGGTGTCCAAGATTAAGTAAAATTATTATCATTCTGATAAATGAATACCGCACTGTTCAAAATCAAAAAGAAATAATTTACCTACACGCTTGTCAATTGATGTAGTTGCTATTATGTCACCACAGCAGCTCGACTATGTTTTGCTTCCGGATGAACTAAGCGAATGAATTCTGCTAAATCCGCTACATGACATAAGGGATCTGACATATCACCAAGTATTTCTACCATCTTCCTATGTCTTGAAATTGGAAATTTTGGACGATGATTTATCTGAAAATAGTTGTAAAAACAGTCAACAAATCGATATAGGTTAGGTTATTCTGTAATAAAAAGAACATAATAATTACAAAGTATTATTATCATTATGCTTAAACGATATGACATACCTAGACAACAAAAATTTAAAAAAGTTGTTTATCGATAATTACAAAATATAAACTTATTTGGCTGTGATGAAAATTTTACGTCGAATTTATTAAGGATGGAAATTGATGCATCTCTGGTTGCCTAAATTATACCGAAAAATGGTAGAAAACAGCCATTTTTTTTAATTCCAATATAACTTTTTAAAGCAATGGAAGAAAGTAGTAAAATTTCATATCACATTTGGCAAAGTATAAATGAAGACAGTAAAGCAAAAATTAATTGGAATAGGTAAATAATTCGTGAGAAATTAATTTCTGAATATGAAGGTCTTTTGGAATTTTACAAACAAACGATTATTTCTTCATAGCATTATAGAATTATGCAATTGTTTATATACCTAGTTGTCTTTTAATAAATAAACTGATTAGACTTTATTTCATAGTTTGTTCAACATTTCATTATTTAAAAAGTTATATTGGAATAAAATTATTAAAAAGAAGAAAGTTTACAGATTTTAGAGTAGATTGAAAAAAAAATTTTATAAAATTTATTAATTTTTCTACTATTTCTGGAATCGCCCCCTAACAACTTCTAGCCTCCCTAACTCTGTTAATTTTGATAGTACAAGAAAAAGTCAATACACCATTTTTATGCTCTACAACTTTTATAAAAAACATTTTTTTCTAACTCCCCTTTTGAGTTATCTTGAAATAGTACTAGTTTGATTCGGTTATCCACAATTACAATCTAGGTCACTAATTGGATCGGAGGCACATCAACACTCTGTCTAAGGACCACCTCGCGTCTCTACACTTTTTTGTACAAGTCAGCACTGTACCATAATACTTCTATACAGTCTTTCCCTGCCGAATTCAGTTCAAAAAACGATTCATCTGGTGGTCGCGAAGTTGTAATATTTTATGAAAGCTCTGTACACATTGCCGTCTTTCCATTTATCCCTTATTTGCAGCAGGAATTGATTGTTTGTTTACTTTTAAAGGAAAATGTCAAAATTTCCTCTCATTTAGTTTTTCATATTTTTTAATAAGAACGTTGTGTAAAAAGAAAATTATATTCCACAAAATATAAAAAATATGTTTGTATATAGAAAGTTTGTTTTTATTTTTTTAATAACTGCATACTAAAACAAAGACCGCCTTGGAAATACGCAGGACATCCGGAAGTGAATGAGACGTACCTTCTTCAAGGACAGCCTGCTTGGAAGAAAATAAACCCATTTAGATGAAGATACCTCAATAACATTTTATTAGACAAAAAATAAAAATGTTTTAATCAAATTTTTAAGACAACTCTGTCATCGCTACAGATATTTCAATAATTTTTTTTGTGATGGATCACTATGAATTTGAATATCTATTTTTACTTAAAAACTACTAGTAGGCTAGTGCCAATACCTTATTGGAAAAAAAAACAAAAAAAAATGAACAGGCAAGGACCAGTGGGAAAATTAAACTCAAGATAAAGGAAAATTGTGAAATGAGGCTGGTGTTTAGGGGTTGAAAATGAATTTTTTGCGATATTTGGCATATGATCTCCTAGCGTAAATTGTTCTACACAAAGGTTGCAGATAATAAAAAACTGAAAAACTTTTATACAGGATATCTTTCAACATAACCTCAAATTTCAAGAGAAAATCGCGGAAAACCGATTTCTTCGTTTTTATTTTTTTCTCTCGCAAAAACAATGCAATTTACATGAAACTTTGTAAAAGTGCACCCTGTTTACAGCAAATAAGCATGATTTTTTTTGGAAATTGGAAAACAACAAGTGGTTTTCCAGATATTAACGGATCTCCAAAAAAATTACACAATTTTCCACTAAAAATTTTCTTGATTTTGTTTCCGATTTTAATACTCTACCCGGGCTCATTTCAACCGTTGAAATGTCCACTTTAAAATGGTATGGTAAATGGTAAAATAGTAAATGTTTAAATGAAGTAAGTTTTATAATGAAATTACTTTTTGTCGTAAAGAAATTTGTAATTTGCTGCTTTTGAACAAGCGGCATCGTAAATTACAAATTTCTTTACACCGAAAATAAATTTTAGTTTCAAACTAAGCCCATTTTATAGAAAACCTGTGTTAAAATGGTTGAAAGTCTATTATTTATGCATTAATTCACATTTAGACAAACTGTGTAATAAAAACTACAAAAATGAATTGCTGGTTGCCTATTTCCTATATAATATTTATTTGATAAATTTATTCCAATGTAACTTTTTTAATAATAAAATTCTGGACAAACTATAAAATAAAATCTAATCAGTTTATTTATTAGAAGTTAACTAAGTATACGGGGTGTCCGCGAATTTCACCAACAACGTTTGACTGCACGCTCACGACGACAAATAAATATGATCCATAAAAAAAAGTTAAATAATTTTTTTTTTATTTTTGAGTTACAGGTCTTCAAAGTTGTTAGTAAAATAAAACAAATTTAATTGATAACTTCATTACCCTTCTATTGTTACGGCATATTATTTATTATTAAAAAAAGTCCCTTGAGAAAATCGCCTACAAAAAGCTATTCTTGAGAAAAATGGCATTATTTGCAGGTCTATATGTTTCGGCTTTCGTAGCAGTGTCACGGATTTAAAACTTTTAGTTGAGTATAGACGATGAAAACAAAATGCTGATTGCTGTGGCTATAAGCCAATATTATTATTATCATTTGCCCTAAATGGCAGTGTATTGTTATTCTAGTTTTGTTTTAATATTAATTGATTTTGCTAGTTTTTTAAATTCGTTACATTAATTTATTTAGGATGAAGTTTTTTATAAATATCGTTTTATTAAACATGAAATATTCATTCAATGAGCTTGCCGACATTCATTTAATATTAGGAGGGTGGAGGATCAACTGTCCAGCTGCCGATCATTGTATGGACAGTGATAGATTCCCGAATCGTCGAATTACTCCCCATACTACGTTCGCTTCAATTAACAGAAGATTACGAGACCATGATTCTTTTAAAAAATATACTGTAAGGGCCAGTCGCCCTCGTCAGTTTCCACCTGACGTAAAATATGCCAAGAAGAAGTGCCGCAAATTAAATGTATGTACTTTAAACTATGCTCATGGAACTTTGAAACAGCAACTTTTTTGGCCATTTCATTTAACTCCTGCTCAAGAACTTGAAAATTGAGATCCCAACGCACTTTTACAATTTTGCCGCTGACTGGTGAATGGCTTTCCAGAAGATAATAATTCACCTCAAAAATTAGTTTTTACCAACGAATCTTGTTTTATAAGGAATGGAATTGTAAATTTTCATAATTTGCATGTATGGAGTGATGGGAGTCCTAAAGAAACACGATAATAATGACATTACCTGATAGCCACAGCCAGGGAGACTAGACAAGGAGTACGGACTCATAAGGGAAAATTGTCAAAATTTGTCCAAGAAATGGCAGAAGTTGGGGTGGCGCTAGTGTTTCATGTAACCTAAGCGAATGTAGCATAATAAATACAAGTGATGTAAGCAAATAACCAATTTTATTTTATAATGAGTTTAGTAGATATATCGGGGAGGTATATACTAACCTAAAAAGTCAATAATTATTACAATATGTTTTTATTATGGTAAATAAAAAGTCTCGAAAATAATTTAACGATACATATGGAACACTAGCGCCCTCTTATTTTTTTAAGATTTTTGTTTACATGGAGTTCGGGCTCCTTGTGTGGTCTCCATGGCCACAGCAATCAAAATTTTGTTTTCATCGCCTACTGAATTCAAACATTTAAATCCCTGACACTGTTACCAAAACCGAAACATATAGACCTGCAAATAATGCCATTTTTCTCAAGATTTGCTTTCTCTAGATGATTTTCTCAAGAGACAATTTTTCTTTTAAATAAAACAACCTTTTCATTGGTGCTGCTTGTTTAAAAAAAATACCACCACTGTGAAAGTTTTGACCGCAAAAATGGGGAGGTAACAGGAGAAAACTATCTCCCAGTATGTATATCAATTTGACTAAAGCCTTAAGAAATGATATGGCATAATAGTCTAAATAAGTGTGCCAAATTTTAACGCCATAGGGGTAGTAAAAGGGTTATGAAGTTATTAATTAAATTAATTTTATATTTGACAACTTTAAAGGCCCCTAACTCAAAAACGGAAAATTTTTAAATTCTATCTTTTTTCCTAGATCGTATTTAGGTCGTGAAACGTTGTAGGTGAAATTTGAGGATACCCTGTATAAAAAATTGCACAATTCTATGATACAATGCAAAAGTAATCGTTTGTTTATAAATGTATAAATAAAAACCATATTTAGAAATTAATTTGTCATAAATTATTTACCTATCCCAATCGATTTTTGCTTTATTGTCTTTGTCCGTTCTTTGTCAAATGTGATGTGAAATTTTACATTTTTCCACTGTTTTAAAAAGATATTTTGGAATAAAAAAAGGGCTGTTTTGTACTACTTTTTCATTTATTATAAACAATCAAGTATGCATCGGTTTCCATCCATAAGAAGGCTCTATAGCAAATAGGCAACCAGCAATTCATTTTTGCAGTTTTTATTACAAAGTCTTGTCTATTTAGAATTAATACATTAAGTAACAGTTTCTACCATTTTAACACGGTTTTTTTATAAAATGGATTTACTTTGGAACTTAAATTAGGTACTTTTGATGTAAAAAAATTTGAAATTTACGATGCCGCTTGTTCAAAAACGGCAAATTACAAATTTCTTTACAACAAAAAATAATTCGAGTCTCAAAGTAAGTCCATTTCATAAAAAAAACTGCATTAAAACGGTAGAAACTGTTAATTGTGCATTAAATCATATTTCGGCTGTGTTCAGCGAATGATCAGACTAGTTCGGTGAAAATTCATTAGACAAACAATTCGCTAAAGGGGTTTTTATTAGCTATTCTCCCTTCCCCCGTGTTCTGTCTGTTTCGTACAGAAAACATAAGTTTTCAGTTGTGTTTTTTTAACCTAAATGTACAATGAAAATACTATGATTTGATTTCAGTGTTCATAAATTAGTTAGAAATCATATTTTATTATCAATTTATTACAACAGATTACAGAAAATAAAATATATTTTTATTTTTCGTTTATTATGAATCCCTGCAGGAGAAATGGTGTAGTGATAGCCGTTACTCAGTTATTGTTAAGCGATTGCTATGACGAGGGTTTACAAATTACTTAAATTAGTGAAAACATAACCTGTTGATCACAGAACACAGACACAGAAGGCAGACAGTTATACTCCCTGAACGGTCCTGCTCACTGTAGTCTCATTTTCAAAATCTGCCCATTATTCCCAATCAGCTGATTGCAACGACTTTGATCGGTCTATTTAGTTTTGTAGTTGTCTATTTGCTATAGAGCCTCTCTTAAGAAATAATACACCCACAGCTAAAGAAATAATCAATTTGATTTTATTTTCTATATCGAAGCGTGTTTTATCTGTATTACTCACATTTAATTAACTAACGATGAATCACGGCTATTCCATCCTACAATGAGGGTGTATACCACCAAATTTGAAACAATAAAAATTCGCGTTATGTCCAAGTACTTCAAGCCCATTAGAAAAATTTTCCATTTTCCAAAAATAGCCTTTTCTCAATTTTTTTTCCCCAGCATCATTCCATATAAATTTTGAATAAAGAGTAATTATTTAAAAAATTAAATACAGAGTAATAAATTTTGGTTGGGAATCTTACTGATTTAAAAAATAAAATGTCTAAAATATCTTTAAAGATAAGCAAACATTTTAACAAATGAATAAAAATTTTTTTCCGTCCGTTTCTATTAAAATAGGCAGTTTATTCTTGAAAGATTTTTATATTTACCGATTTTCAGATCACCCTGTACATACATGCAAGGTGAAAGTTCTCCATGGCAATCACACTTTAAAGACGAGCAAAAAATTTTAATGAAGAATGCCTTTTTCACGTAAAATGAAAAATAAAAATATTTTCCCTCTCTTCCACTCTAACCGTGAACATACTGTATAACGACGGTTTATTTGCCAATAAGATGTAACCCACATTGAGCCGCGTGCTGTGTTACTTGTCATCTTCTTGTCACGGTTAATTGTTTATGTGTTACTTTAAAATAACACCCGTGTAATTCCGCACTTACGATTGGAATTATCAAGTGCGTGGTGCAGAACGGGTCGTTCTATTAACTGGCACGAAAACCTATTATTTGAAAAGAATGTGGGATACGTCTTATTGCAAATAAGCCATCTGTAAGTTGTTTGTTTTTATTATTTCGTTAATAACTACATCCTGAAAGATCCAGCTTAGAAATATACAAGGTGTTTGGAAATAAATGAGACATCTTCAAGAACCTTGGATGAAAATACACTCGATTGTCAAACAAATAAAAACAATTATACATCTATCATATTGTCGTTAGTGGTAGCTCAATGTAAATTTTTAAGTTTTCAAATAAATATTTCCTACCTTCATCTTTTTCTTGACATAGTCAATGAACGACATGACCGTCTTGCGACGTCTGCATCGGAGCCAGTGAGAAAACCTCTTCCAAGGCGGCTTGCAGAAACTCCGAAGGTTCGTGTGGTGACTGGAATAAAATGCTAGATGAGGTTTTGGCACCTTTCCCCTCTTTAAACCTCGGAGTCATTACGAAAGTGTGTGACGGCTGGTAACAGCTAAGAAATGAAAATTTCTCAATTAATTCTCAATTAATCGAATTTTTTTCAATCTTCCTACTTGTAGTCGGAATTTTAAATTCAAATCGTAAATTCGCAATTTCTACGAATAAATTCGAACTTACAATAAGACATTTTTCGAATATACAAAGCAAGGAAATACTATGCTTACCGTACATCTTGAACCAGTGTCCAGGTTGTTACTAATCGTACCACCAAATTTCCGCAAAATTTCCACTTACCGTACTAAATTTTTCTGCCAATGTACTGCTGATATGACAAATAGCCGAGGATTCTAAACGTTGTGTAGCTTTCACATTGCTTGTGTCCGTGAAATTTATTTCTTCTGATATTCTCATAAATTTGATAAAATCTAAAAAGACAAACACATATAGGGTTTGTATTAAAAAAATGTAAGGATTTTGTCACTGAATGAAGAATTAAAAAAATATGAGTAAAATTTTTTATCGCCATATTTAATTTTATATCAACATTTGAAAATTTAACAAATACCATAAATAATAATTATTAAAATACTAAAAGTATCCCTTTTTTTTCGATAAACATCTGCCAAAATTACTTATTAAATGAACATATCCTCGATCTATTTTTATGTAGTGTCCCGTTCATGTTTCAAAAAAATTTGTGTACAAATTCCTCATGGAAAAATAATAAGGGTAGTTCATGTAAAGTTTTTTTCTAAGACGCCCTGTTTTCGAGATACAGTTTGATGAAATTGTTACTTTCCAAATGGTTTTCCTTTATTATCTTTAAGTAAAAATGTCAAAATTTGTACACGAGTAAACATCGATTGCAATTCAGAAACTTCATACCCATACAGTTTGTGGGTTTGAAGTTGGTGGGCTTAGGGTTTGTAAGCTTGGAGTTTGTAGGTTCGGGTTCTGTGGGATTGGGGTTTGTGGATTTTTGGATTTGCAGTTCGTGAGTTTGAGTTCGTATGTATTGAAGGTTTCTGAGTATGAAGTTTCTGAACTGCAGTCGACTGTTTGACGTCTAAGGGATCCTTAGTAGATTTTCGGTTATTAAGAAACTGATAAACTTAGAAATTTCAAAGTGTGATATTTCAACGAAAAAAAAAAAGATATTTGAGCAAACTCAACGGCATTCGAAAGAGGGAGTCTTGTACATTTAAATTATATGTATTAGTTTTTTGGAAAAGAATACAGTGTTTTTTGCCAGATTCGGATTCAGCACACCAAAATCCTTCAGGAATGCATATTAGTGTGTCTGCTTCTTGACCCTTGTTGACCTGTGTAATGTGCAAACGGTTTCTTTCTGAAGAGCAGTGTCGCCGATACAGGTAATTGAAGGGGTACAATAGAAGAAAAAAATATGTTAAAAGTAAAAGTTTATTACATTTCTAAACGGTTCTGTAAAAGATACTGCACTACTACTACTTTTCGAAATTCGGTAGCATGTACCATTTTCGAGAAAAATGAAATTGCATTTTTTTGCTCACATAAAGCGGCACAAGTACATTAACAAAATATTAAATTGAAAGAGGACCTTACCATTGAATGAACTGAAGACATTTAGCTACCAACAGTATTTCATTTAAGACTATAATTTTAATTTCTTACATATCACACAAACAGTTAAATTGTTCAACTAAAAAAAACAAAAAATATTTTAAGTTTCAGTTTGTTGTAAACTAACATTTAAAAAAGTAAATCGAAATAAACATATTATGGTGATTAATTATAACTAATTTTATATTTTGTACATAGACATACAGAACAAAACAGCTGCACAATTAAATAAAAATGTGCAAACTCGAAATATTACAGTAGATACTGAAATTGTCCCCCAATTACCTTCTATGCAACTTAATTTTTCTGGAAAATGGTACATGCTACCGAATTTCGACAAGTTACCTTTTTTTTGTAGTATGCTTTAGAGTTTTCAGAACCGTTTAAAAATGTAATAAATTTCTACTTTTAACATATTTTTATTTTTGATCGTACCCCTCCAATTACCTGTATCGGCGACACTGCTATTCAGAAAGAAACCCTTTGCACGTTATTCTTAACGCACAGTTAATGTTTACTCGTGTACAAATTTTGACATTTTTATCTTTAGCCGATTTAAGAGTTAATAAAGGAAAACGATTTGAAAAGTAACAACTTCAACACACTGTCTCTCGAAAACAGGGCATCTTAGAAAAAAACTTTACATATTATTTTCCCATGAGGAACTTTAAGTTTCTTTGAAACATGAACGGTACACCCTGAACATTAATGTCTACTGCAAGAATAGTTTTTCATGCTCACCATATAGTACGGGAGGCAACGACACTTTTTTCACGACAATGAGTACAAAACTGATTTCTTTTTATTCTGTTGTTTGCATGTTACAGGTAAAGAAAATGCAACCCTGCCAAGCTTTTAGAGTTTGCCTTCATTAATAACAATTTTCGAAACATGTAAAAAATAATGTGTAAATGTCTTATAAGTACCAGACTCAAACTTTATGGTGATAAAGTGATAAAGTACACCTTAAAATGATACTATGTTGGAAGAGTTGTCTTCAAAACTTTGCCGCCCACGTAGGATGTTAAAAAAATATACTTTTTTGACTTATTAGTACAAGGCTGAAATTTTTTTCTCAAATAGCTTACGAGATAAAAGAACAAAAAAACAAATAGCTTACGAGTTAAAAGAACAAAAAAATTAACTCTGCCAATCGTTTAATGTTGCTAAAGCTTCGGCAGAGTCATGAAAATGCATAAACTGCCAACCGCAACCGCTGCGCCCAAAATGATAAGATCGCTCTAAATTAATGCATTTACCTGCATTAAATGCAGAAGTTCCTAGCTATTTTTTACAGTCAATTTATTAGTTTAAAAAAATTAAGTAAACTTTGTTTCCTTTTTAAAAGCTGGTCAAGTTTATTTCTGTATGTATTGCTAATTTTGCAGTGCAGAAAACACGAAATATTTTTATTAATAATTTCATATTACTTTTACATTACTCCTCATATTAATAATTTATTACTTTCTTATTACTTTATATTTGAAAAATTAAATAATGTGAGTTAAGTTCTTCTTGAAAACGTCCAGGTACGGGAATTTCATGTATTTCTGAAATATTTTATAACTGTATCCTACTTGGGTAGGTTTTTCACAGCAAATGAAACAAAATATTTGCGTCGCCATGCTTCTTTCCTGCATGCTGCAGCTGTCTACCCCCCAAACAACAGATAAAGTAAGAGTGGGGATAAATGAGTCCGACCTGACCCGACTTATCTTTAATAATAATAATAATAATAATAATAATAATAATAATAATAATAATAATTTTTATTCCAGTAGACCATGTAACATAGTATAGGAAAAGTCAAAATACAAATATTACAACGACATCAACAATCGGTAGTATGCACATATTAAAAGAAGAATTAAAATAACAAAGAATTAACAATTCACTAAAAGAAATATTAAAACGAATGAACAAAATCTTAGTGGGGTGCAATCATAACAATTTACGCATATCTAAGAAATTCATGAGTGCTATAAAAAACGTTCTCTAATAAATATTTTTTCAAGTTTTTTTTTAAACAACTGCATGCTCTGTATGTTTTTTATTTCTGGGGAAAGCTTATTATATAACTTAATACCAACATAGATAGGATTCTTCTCATATAGTGACAAGTTATGCCCAGGGACAACTAGCGATGATCTGACTCGTGTATTATAATTGTGAAAATCTCCATTGATTGTAAACTGATTTAAATTATATTTAACATACATTAAGACATCGTAAATAAATAGACAGGGCAGAGTCAACAGTTTTAGCTTTTTAAAATATTTTTTGCATGATGTTCTTTGTGACACACCAACTATAAGTCTAATAGCTTTTTTTTGTATTTTAAATATTCTACTAATATAACTAGAAGAACCCCAAAATATAATACCATATCGCATACGAGCAACAAATTGAGAATGATAGAAGGATATAAGAGTTGTCGTGTTAGTGACAGATTTTAATCTAAATAACGCATAAAACATTGGTGTGAGCTTATTAGAAAGATTATCTATATGTGTTTTCCAATTTAATTTATTGTCTATGTACAATCCAAGAAATTTAGTGTGCTCAACCTGAGCTATGGATTTATGATCAATTTTCAAAAGATGCGTCTCATTTAATACAGATGTCCGAGGAGTAAAATTTATGAAAACCGTTTTTGACGTATTAAGACACAACTTATTTACTGAAAACCAGTTTTTAAAATGATTAATCATTTCCTGCATTGTCGTAACACTATCCCGTACACTCGATTCATTAGTTAAATAAGTATTANTAATAATAATAATAATAATAATTTTTATTCCAGTAGACCATGTAACATAGTATAGGAAAAGTCAAAATACAAATATTACAACGACATCAACAATCGGTAGTATGCACATATTAAAAGAAGAATTAAAATAACAAAGAATTAACAATTCACTAAAAGAAATATTAAAACGAATGAACAAAATCTTAGTGGGGTGCAATCATAACAATTTACGCATATCTAAGAAATTCATGAGTGCTATAAAAAACGTTCTCTAATAAATATTTTTTCAAGTTTTTTTTTAAACAACTGCATGCTCTGTATGTTTTTTATTTCTGGGGAAAGCTTATTATATAACTTAATACCAACATAGATAGGATTCTTCTCATATAGTGACAAGTTATGCCCAGGGACAACTAGCGATGATCTGACTCGTGTATTATAATTGTGAAAATCTCCATTGATTGTAAACTGATTTAAATTATATTTAACATACATTAAGACATCGTAAATAAATAGACAGGGCAGAGTCAACAGTTTTAGCTTTTTAAAATATTTTTTGCATGATGTTCTTTGTGACACACCAACTATAAGTCTAATAGCTTTTTTTTGTATTTTAAATATTCTACTAATATAACTAGAAGAACCCCAAAATATAATACCATATCGCATACGAGCAACAAATTGAGAATGATAGAAGGATATAAGAGTTGTCGTGTTAGTGACAGATTTTAATCTAAATAACGCATAAAACATTGGTGTGAGCTTATTAGAAAGATTATCTATATGTGTTTTCCAATTTAATTTATTGTCTATGTACAATCCAAGAAATTTAGTGTGCTCAACCTGAGCTATGGATTTATGATCAATTTTCAAAAGATGCGTCTCATTTAATACAGATGTCCGAGGAGTAAAATTTATGAAAACCGTTTTTGACGTATTAAGACACAACTTATTTACTGAAAACCAGTTTTTAAAATGATTAATCATTTCCTGCATTGTCGTAACACTATCCCGTACACTCGATTCATTAGTTAAATAAGTATTATCATCAGCAAACATAGTTAAATTATTTACACATGATACAGTATTCGGAAGATCATTTACAAATAATAAGAAAGTTAAGGGACCCAAGATGGATCCTTGGGGTACTCCAATATCTACAGTTGCTTCTTCGGAGTAATAACCATTTATGTCAACTATCTGTTTCCTATTAAACAAATATGAAGATATCCAATCATAAACCCTACCCCTAAGTCCATAACGCAAAATCTTCTCCTTCAACAGATCATGACTGACTAAATCAAAAGCCTTGCTAAGATCCATAAACAAGCCGATACATTTTTTATTTTCATCTAGAGATTTATATAAATTGTCTATAAAGCAAAGTATAGCCGACTGCGTGTTTTTATTTTTTCTAAATCCATGTTGGGAGTTATGCAAAATATTTTGACCGTTTAAAAAATATATAATCTGATTAAATACTACTTTCTCAAGGATTTTAGAGACAGAACTAAGAAGTGCTATAGGGCGGTAATTTTCTATATTGTCCTTGGCCCCTTTTTTATGCAGAGGTACTATGCGTGCTAATTTAAATGTGTCTGGAAATACACCTGTTTCTAGTGACATATTAATTAGAAATGTTAGGGGAGATAAGATGTAATTAGCAGCATTTTTTAGCAAATTATAAGAGATAAAGTCAGTACCCGTAGAATTAGATTTTTTTAAACTCATGATTATATTATATACTATATTTTCTGATACGGGTCGTAAAAACATTGTGTCAAACGTTTGGCTTATTGAAGCAAACTTATCCTTATTAGCATTATCAATTTGCGAATTAACAATAGTTTTATATGGTATTCCAACAAAATAGTCATTAAATGAATTGGCGATAATTTTGTTATCAGTTGATATGGTGTTGTTAAGTAAAATTTGGGATATGTCATTATTTTTTTTTGTATTATTTAAACAGGTATTTATTATGGACCATGCAGCCTTACATTTATTATTAGAGTATTGATATATTCTATCATTGTGTAGTTTTTTTGCAGCTGTGATAACTTTTTTATAAACCTTTTTATATTTTTTATAGCACTCGATATCCTGTGCATTTTTTGTAGTGCACATATTCTTATAAAGCATTTTTAATTTTTCAGATGATACTTTAATACCTGCCGTTAGCCACATTTTACTTCGACATTTACTTTGTTGAATTTTAGTTATAGGAAAAGATATATCAATGTAATACTTCAATATATTAATAAAACAATAAAAACCTTGATTAACATCACTACATTGATATATGTCATTCCAATATTCCTTACTTAAGTAATCAAAGAAGGTATAATAATTATGACTGCTAAAAACCCTTTTACTAATACTGTCATTATAAAACTCCCAGTTGCATCGTAATTTTACAATTTGCGCAGAGTGGTCAGATATACAATTAAATATAACATCTGAAGACATATCAAATACATTTTGGTCAAAATTAGTACACATATAATCTACTGCAGTAGAAGAATTCAAGGTGCATCTTGTTGGCCTATCTATATGATTCACAAAGCCATATAAGTTGATAATATCGTGGATATCATCTCTAAATGTAGTATTAACGAGGTAGTCAATATTTAGATCTCCACACAACACAGTATATGTGTAATTAAATTTCTCAGTGTATTTTTCTAGAAATATATTCAATTCAGATAAAAATAAATTTACATTTTCTTTAGGAGACCTGTAGATACATACTACAATCAAATGTACGTTATTGCTTAATATGATATCAATGCCACAAAATTCAAATAATTTTTCTGTTGCTATAAAATTAATATTTTTTATTTCTACAACATTCAGATGATTATTTTCTCTACAGAGGATTGCAACCCCTCCATTTTTATAATTTGTCCTATAAAATATACTAATTAAATTATATCCCTGAATTTTAAACAGTGTAATCTGATCTTTTGATAGCCAGTGCTCTGACATACAGAATATGTCAATGTCATTTGCAACTAAAAATGATTCAACAAGATCCACTTTGTTCCTAATACATTGAACATTTTGATGGCAGATGGTTAAATTTTTAATCAACTTCAAATTTGATTGCTATAATGGTTCATTTCGAACTTTTTGTTTTTCAGTATCAATTTTTCTTTGCAGAACTACACAGTTTTTGATATCGTAGGGTGAATGATTAACAGTGATATTTAGATTTAATTTTTCTTTAGCCTCTAAACAATTTAAACATTTTAAAGTTTCGTTTTGACAGTTTTCTTTTTTATGGTCATTTTCACCACACTTTACACATACCTGGACCTTGCAATCATTTGATTTGTGATTAAAACCTCCACAGTTGTAACACCTAAATAATCTAACATAGTCAAATACTCTACAGGAAGGTGACCATCCGATACAAATGGACCCTTCTTCAAGAACTTTTGCATGAGTGATCGGATCACACTCCAGAATGGCCATATAACGTTTCACCATTTTCTTTATCGTCACCACCTTCAAGTTCAATTTATCATGTTTTATACATAGGTTTTGATTCTTGATGCATTCCAACAGTTCATCATTATCCATATCTTCCTCTATATCGACAACTTTTAAGCATGGGTTTCTTTGTTGAGGTATTTTTACTTGATACTGTTTACCTAAATTCTTTTCTACTTCACAACGTACTTTTTCAGATTCTTCTTTAGTTTTGCACTTTATCAATATTCCTCCATCTTTAATGTTCTTCACTTGGGTGATATTAACTTCCATTTCTGAAGGATTAATTTTTTTCGTAACAACTTCTTTGGTTTTACTACAGGCTTGTTTAGATTTAGGCTTAATAACAACAGCTTCTCCGGATACTATATTTGAATACGAAATGGCAGGTTTAGCGTTTACTGATTTAGGATAACTATCTAATTTTGTCTTTATTATTTGTATTTCACTTAACAAGGCGAGTTTAAATTCGGTGAATTCTTTAGTCATAGTTGTACAAAAATTCCAAAACGGTAAACATCCTTCACAAAGCCATTTAAGCCCTTGCAAGTTTTTTATTACGTTAAATTCTTTCGTACTAATATCAGCACACTTTACATGAAAAATATTTCCACATACTCCTGCACATTTCAAACCTGTGTCACGTTTAAATTTTTCCTTACATTTAGTACAAATGTTTTCATCCATTGCATTAAATATAAATCACTACAAATCTGCTGGTGTATGGACTCCTTAAGAGTTTCTTTTTTTTTTTTTAACAAACACTGATAGATGTTCAACTTTTTTCACCACTGGTACCAATGGAATGTAAGTCCAATTCTAAATAATTCTTCAAGATTTGTAACAGAACGAAGCATCAGCTACTTAATAAGTTTAGGATAAGATACATAGCTTCAAATGCGAAAATTCTTAGTCAATATAAACCACTAAAAACTGTAATTAAGCAGGAGACGTTAAAATACAAACTTCACTGTACTGTACTAGTGTAATATCTTGCGTGGGTGGCAGAGCACAGATGGCAACGCTTCCGACGCGGCAGAGTATCATTATTCTATATTTTAAGGTACATATACTTTATCACTACAAAATTTAAGTTTTGTACTTAGAAGACATTAATGTCTTCCACGTTAGCTGTGCAAAGTATCGTGCTAATGTTAAATTTTCTGAAGACAAGACTTTTGTGATATGTTGTGAACACGAGAATATGAACACTGATTTAGACACTGCATTTTACGATGCCATTGATGACATTGCTAACTCAGACAAAAAGGTAGATGTACATATTTTTGCCTACATTATGAAACAGAAAGATGTCTTAATTAATGAACTACGTGATGAAATTAATTTACTGAATGTGCAAATTGATCTACTACATAAATTATCTCCCGTTTCACAAAAAGAGGTAAATCCACCACAAAAAGAAGATTCCACAAAAACTGTAAACAGTATCTCCGAAAGACAAGAGACATCAAAAACTTCAGATATAAACATATCTGACAAGAATATAACTACGCCAATGGACGGAATGACAACAATAAGAAAAGATTAAAACACGATGTTATACAAGGTGAACAAGTATCAGCTGAGCTCCTAAAGGTACAGACGCATTTAAAATGCCAGGAAGTAATTAATCTTGCATCAAGTGAAGGCAATGACGCTTTGCTCCAATCCAACAACAATTTAACTCCTAAAACAGTTAAGGGGCAGTCGACAGAGCAATGGAGAGAAGTTTCTTATAATTCAAGACGCCGAAGGAGGACCATTATTGGAAACAACAGCGAAACTTCCGTAAAGGGTGTCAAGAAATTAGTGCACTTACATGTGAGCCGAATAAATAATAAAACGTCATCTAGTGAATTGTGCAATTTAGTGGAAAAATCATTTCCAGAAGTAATTTGTGAAATGATAAAACCTAAACACCCTAATTTATATTCATCCTTTAAAGTATCTATTTTTGAAGAAAATTTCCGAAAAGCTATGCACCCTAACCTCTGGCCTGATGGAGCTTGCATTAGTAAGTTTTTTTCAAAAGCGGATATCACCGCGATTAAAAATTGATATTTAACCCCGACATATTGTTACTAAATGTGCAAAGTTCAAATGTTCAATCCGTAAATCTTTTAGAAATAGATATAAGTAGTTATCATCAAATACAGTTTTTATGTCTGACGGAAACACATTGTAAGACGGAATCCATCAAAACAAAGCATATCAACGGTTTTTCTTTAAGTAGTTCTTATTGTAGAAAATCTTATGACAAAGGTGGTGTAGCTATATACTCAAGATGTAGTTTAGACATTAAAGAAGTTAATTTAGAACGGTTTTGTATAGACAAACACTTTGAGATTTGTGGCATTTCATGTAAAACAAAATTAGGCATAGGTAACCATAATTTTAACTTGTTACAGATCTCCCAAGGGAGACGTAAATTTATTTATTGACAGTATATACAGAGTTTTGGATTCTCTGTATAAACCAAATTTAAAAATCATTTTAACCGGAGATTTTAACTTGGATGCATCAGTGCATGCCAGAAATATTAATGATTTTAATAATTTATGTAATATTTTGTGTAATTTTGGTTTACATATGCAGTAGTAAAGTGGCCCACCCGAATAACCGACACTACCTCCACTATTATTGATCATATATTTACTGATATTACCGAAGGTAATTCAGTTTGTGTAATAGACAATGATATTTCTGACCACAGAACAGTTTTATTTGAAGCTTCTTTATTTCAGCTAAATAACATTAAGCAAAGTTACCAGTTTAGGAGGAGTTTTTCTGAAAACGCCATAAAAACA
>NW_019416758.1:374488-411058 GCF_000390285.2 Anoplophora glabripennis | reverse complement strand
TATCTTGCGTGGGTGGCAGAGTTTCGATGGCAACACTTCCGACACCACAGAGTATCATTTTCCTACATTTTAAGGTATACTTTATCACTCTACAAAATTTAAGTCTTGTACTTAGAAGACACATTATTTTTTACATGCTTCGAAAATTGTTATTAATGAAGGAAGGCAACACTAAAAGCTTGACAGAGTTGCATTTTCTTTGCCTATAATACCTAAACAACAACATAAAAACGAATGATGTAAACAGAAGTGTACTGCCTCCCGTACTAATAGATTTTTGAATCTTTCAACAAAAGTTAGTATAACAGACGATAGCCATAATGATGTTGGTGATGCCAACGGCCAGAGTATCTAATACTGTGTCAGTACCTTTGCAGTGTAATAGTTGTCATATGTGTGATTCGGTGTCACGGTTGGTGGAGACTCGGTATACTTCTGGTTCAGTGGAAAAAGAAACATTCCCAGGTCAGGTCCGCCGAATACTTGCCATTAAACTCTGCGTATTATCAAACTCCAATTCTTGATGATTATCAACAAAGGATATAGGCCTCTTATTGCCATAAACTAGAAAAAATAAATAAAACCTATAATTTTTACTTGTTATAGAAGTATCCTACTGAAAAATTTTCATTGTAAATTATCATCATAATTTTCAGCATCTTTTAATGTTTATAAAACCTTCAAAAATAACCCTAGAAAGATTGATAATTCTCTCATATGATATTGACATCATTTTTCAGCAGCTTCACGATCATTGCTATCACATTAGAACATCTTCCTGGAGTTTCGTTCTTAATCCATGAACTAAAGGAGGAAATCTGGCAATAAATGTATTACAATAATAATTGTAGAAGATCTAATTGGGAGATCGTTTCCAGTATATCATACACAATATTTTCTTTAAATATAACTTCTTACACACTTATTAAACGTAAGAACGCTTCTTACAACATCTATATATACAGTGTGGTAAAAAAGTTTTGCATAAAATTCATATTTTTGTTAAACAATTTTTTGTTCGAAAAACGGGAGACCCGTCAATTTTTATTTTATCCAGGGCACCTTATGTGGAAAATTTTTTTTTTCGATAATCCACTTACGGCGGCGATGACATATTTTTTTTTTAAATGACCGCATATTTTTTTCGTTCGAAATTATGACAGTTATCTAAACAACGGTGTGAAAATTTCGATGTCTTACATAACAATTTTTTTTAGAAAAATGTACCTTAAGTTCTTATAAGTGATAATTGTCTACTTACACTATTAATGGCTCCGAAAAGGACAAAGTTGACAAAATTACATTTCAAACGAGTAAAATTACACTAATGTTTGTGTAAGTCTAGCGAAATTGTTCGAATTGCCCACCCTGTACCATTTGGCATTGTCCTAAGCGTGTGTAAACGCCGTCTACACTTCGTTCAAGCATTCCCGGGTCGATTTGATTTATTTCAAAACGAATACGGTTTTTAAGTTCTTCCAAATCACCTGGTCTGTTTGTGTACACACGCGATTTCAAATAGCCCCACAAAAAAAAGTCTAGAGGTGTTAAATCAGGCGAACGCGGAGGCCACTCGATTGTTCCGCGTCGCCCGATCCACCGGCCAGTAAACGTGTTATTCAAGTACTCCCGTACTTGCACTCCATAATGGGGCGGTGCACCATCCTGCTGAAACCAAATTCTTTCCTCAGGAATATCAGGATCCTCGTTGTTCGAGAATAACTCTGCTAAGCTTGGGACCAAANTGCCATGTATAAGAATATTTTGTAATAAGAAAATTAAATTTGACAAAACATATATAAGATGATCGTTTTTATAATTTTTTTTAATAACTGTATCCCGAAACAAAGACAGCCTTAGAAATATACAGTGTCCAGAAATGAATGAGACATCTTCAAGAATAGCTTCCTTGAATGAAAATAAACTCAATGTCAAACGAATAAAAACAATTATATATCTACCATAGTGTCATTAGTGGTAGCTTAATGTAAATTTTTAAGTTTTAAAATAAATATTTCCTACCTTCACCGTTTTCTTAATATGCTCAACCAGCGACATGACATTGTGCGAACCCGGTTTGCATCGGGACCAGTGGAAGAACCTCTTCCAAAACGGCTTGCAAAAATTCCGAGGGCCCATGTGGATCTGTATGAATGGCCCCTCAGTTCTACGACCGGAGTGGAATACTGGATGAGGTATTGGCGCCTTTCCCTCCTTTAAGCCTCGGACTCGTTACGAAGATGCGAGGAGGCTGGTAACAGCTGAGAAATAAAAATTTCTCAATTATTTTCAATCACATTTTTATCAAACTTCGAACTTGAACACAGAATTTAAGCTCAAATCCTAAATTTGCAATTTCAAAAAACAAATTTGAACTTCCAATAAAAAATGTTTGGTTTCCAGGTTGAAATCAAATATTGAGTTGAACTGAAAATATGTGGTTCCAACACTTAATTTTAAATCCGAAAATTGTTTTTACTTATTTTCAAATTTGAGTTAAATATAAAAAAATTTAATACGATACAATATTTAAAATTCATAAATAAATACTAATGCAGTAACAAAATACCTATATATGAAAAATTTCTCCTTCTGTATACTATGGCATAATGTAAAACAAGGTTTATGCCTATTTCTACTTACATATCGTTTGATGTTGAACAGATCCCAATCTGAAGATTTGAAAGGAGAAGGCAGATGGTCATCTTGTACGATTCACTGACACAACTGTCATGGTTAGTGGGAGACTCGATATACTTCTACCTCAGAAGAATAAATAAACCCAGATTATCAAACTCCAATTTTCAATGACTATCAACAAACGATATAAGCCTCTTCTTGCTATAAACTGGAAAAAAATAAATAAAAACTATCATTTTTACTTCTTGTAATCAGGTGAAAGTAAATATCTACTGAGAAATTTTCATAGCAAATTATCTAATTTTTTAATGTTTATAAGACAACCTTCAAAATTAACCGTAGAAAGATTGATAATTCTCTCATATCATATTGATATAATTTTTCAGCAGTTTCACGATCATTGCTATCACATTAGAGAATTCTGCTGGTGTTTCGTTCGTTCTTAGTTCATGAATCATGAAATGAAATAAATTTTTGTCGAAGCATCATCTACTGTACATTGTACCTGAGGAAATCTGAGAAAAATGTATTTGTAGAAGATCTACTTGGGAGGTCGTTTCCACTATAACAAATACAATATTTTCTTTAACAATGACTTTTCTTACAGAATATTTATTCTGTAAACTTTGCTACAAGACAAGTAAAATTGCCAAACCACCTAAATAATTCCAATTTAATTTCCAATTCCAAAATCTCCTTCTTCTTCTTCTTCCTCTTCGAACTACGCATACGCAAAGCCCCACAAAATTGAAACTTTAAAACGGGTTGGTTTTCTTAAATATTGTAAAATATGTACATATACGGATACGGAAAGATTACTACAACTACCGATTTGTACCGTTATTCAGGAATATTTTGTAATAAGAAAATTAAATTTCACAAAACAATCCTATATAAGATGTTTGTTTTAATTTTTTTTAACTGCATTGTGAAACAAATACAGCCTTACAATTTTACAAATATACAAGGTGTCTCGAAATTAATGAGACATCTTCAACAATAATTTCCTTAGATGAAAATAAACTCAAAATGTGAAACGAATAAAAACAATTATACATCTTAGTCGGTGAGTCAAGCATTAAAAAGTCAACTTTTTGGATCGCGAATGCAGCTAAGAATGCTAAGAGCTCGCCCTCTGGCGGTGACAAGTGATACTAGCGAAACAAGGTAAACATTTCTTCTGTGTGTGACATTTCGTTTTGTATTTTATATAAAACTGTGTTTAGTGTTCGTTTTTTGAACACTGTTATTTTAAGAAAATAGTGTGAGGAAAATTTCAGCAATTATGGATAAAAAGAAGAAACTGTCAAAATATTATTGTTCAGTTCAAGGTTGCTCTTCATGGTCCAAGAAAAATCCAGAATTAAGTTTTCATTAAACCATTGAAAGAAATTTTCAAAATATTATTGCCAATAAATAATACTCCCTGAATTTCATGAGGGTTGTTAGTAAGTAAGGGCACTAGTTTGCAGACACAATATAAATTTCTAAATTTAAATTATCTTTGCCCAATTTTCCCATATAGTGTACCACATGATCAGTGTTAAAAACTGCCTCTCCTTCCAATATAGGTACAATGAGAGTTTTCGTTGGGATATATGTAAATATTAAATGTATTCCACAACGCATAAGTTCATAAACCTAATAAAATGTACATTAAATTGTAATGCTAGAGACAAATAAAGTAGACATAAATACTTGCCTTAAAATTTATTTATGAAATATTTGAAACCTATAAAATAACACAAAAGTCAAATAACCGCAGTTTGATAACAAAATTACTAATAATAACGGCAAATAAGACAAATGTTGTTCAAATGAATGTGTAAACATTTAAACAAATACGAACGGCAACGTCAAAATTACCTTGTCTCGGAGCTTACTGCTTTCGCCGCTTGGTGCGCTTGCATCTTAAAAATTATTAAGATAACCATAAAGCCTCTAATCGGGAAGGTCGTTGTTATTGCAAAATAAATTCCAATAAGCATGTTTTTTACTTTTCCTTGAATAGCTCTTCTACTAATGGTTTTAGAAAAAAAAGTAATGATATAAAAATTGTTCAAAACCAAATTTTGTATAAAATAGGTTCGGTTATTAACGTTGAATTTTGTTTTTCAATTGTCAACTTATTTAAAAAAAGTCAATAAAATTGAAATCTATAGGTATATCGAGAAAGTAAGTACAAAAAATGCTTAATTGTTACAGGAATTGCAGTGGAGGGTGTCTTTTGGTTAGTAGAACATCTAATCTCAAAGCTATTTTCCTCTAAATTAAAAAAAAATCATTACAATCGGACCAATAGAAGCCCAGATCCTCAACTTTTAATAACTGAACGATTACGTCGAAACTATTCAGTGTTTTGACTTGAAATTTGGCAGTTATAGCTGAAGTAATTCTTATCTGAAAAAAGCAATAAATGAAACAAAATTCAGACCGCGCCCGAGCCGCTTCTCCGCTCAGCGGCGCGCTGGTGGGGGTAGCCCGGCAAGCGCGGCGGAGAGATTTTGTAAACCTTAATTAGGTACATTATTTTTTACGGCAAGTAAAAGTCCTACGCAATGAATTTTTTTCTGACTACTTATTTTTTCTAAGCATTCCACTGTGTAGATTCTAAGATATCGGAGAGTAAAGTTAATAATTTATAGCTTACGTAATCGTGAAGTCGAGAAAAAAAAATGTTTTTATAGCTAACTACCAAGTACTTTCAATATTGATTTAGTGCATTTTCGACAGATAAAAGCTTATAATGTTAATGTGAGAAAAATCAAGAAAGGTACCGTGATCACTGCAATTTCTCGGCAGAACGGGAGTGGGGATGGGTGAGAATAGCCGCGCCGCAGGTATTTGGCGGAAAAGCAAGGGGTTGCGATGTAGTTTTTATATGTGCAAGATTTTATCGATTGCATAGAATATTCCCNAGAAAAATCAAGAAAGGTACCGTGATCACTGCAATTTCTCGGCAGAACGGGAGTGGGGATGGGTGAGAATAGCCGCGCCGCAGGTATTTGGCGGAAAAGCAAGGGGTTGCGATGTAGTTTTTATATGTGCAAGATTTTATCGATTGCATAGAATATTCCCTGGGCAATAAATAATTGTTTATAGAGTAAAATGACGAAAAATTAAAAAAAAATTCTAAATGGCTATACAAGTGTAAGATTAGTTATTATTAATATTGATCATTGTTTATTATGACAAGTAAATCTGAAAAATTGTGTGCCCTTTCTAATTAATTTAAACCCATGGTATGCCATAAACTTTTTGAAATTTTCTTAATTAACAATCCTGTCAATCGAAAACCACGCGATCGATTGTTGCAAAATTTTTAGGGTAGAATTGACATAAGTTTTAATACTATTTCTTCACAATGTTTCATCAATATTTATAAATACCTATTTACTTCTTTTAAAAATTTTTATAGAAAATCGTCAAATAAACAAATATAAAAAATGACTTTTTTTATTTAGGGCTTACTTTCAATGTTACAGGGAAAAATTTATCGAAAAACGAGCCATTTTTCGTTCTTTTTGTATGTTTGTTGTTCCCCTGAATTTAGCAATGTTTTTTTGGAATAGGCAAATTCGGATTTTTATTCTACATAATATTTGGGATTTTTCTGTACAACAAAATAGACGACGTCAAACACAAACGCCAAAGCCAATTTTTAAGGCGGTTTTCCACTAAACGGATAGTACAGTTTATGTCCTGTTTGTGTTTTCTAGAACCTGAAAAACAAAAACAAAACTGAAACAAACCCAAAACTCTTGTTTTCATCAAGAGGGCTACATTTTGTTCGAGTTTTGTTTTTGTTTTCGATCCTTTTCCGCTGGTCGTCGCGAAGAAGTCAGAACACATTTTTCCAATAACCAACCAACATGTTTAGAGAAGATTTTTTTATTCTTAGTTATGGCTGGTTTATACCGAAGTCCTTGGAAAAAAAGTAAGTGTATATAAGTATGTATGTACGGTTGAAGTGTTTACTTGGTTAGTAGTTAGTCTGTATACTAGCCAAGTAAACACATTAATCGTACACATATATACTTTTTAATAGCTGTAATTCATTAATGATTAAAATATTGTTTTTGGGAAGAAGAAAACGCCAACATAGAAATTGGATTGGATCACTTAAATAGAAAACACAACACGACCGTTTCCACTAAACAGACTTGAGTTTCAAAACACGTCGAAACCTTTTGATGTGACCGCTTTCGAGCGGGACCCGAAAAACAAAACTCCAACTGTCGCAAAACACGCCAGTCTTCAAAAAGTTTGCGAAAAGTTGCAGTTCTGTTTTACTCGACACGTTATTGAGCTGGAATTCTATTTTAACGTAGCATCATTATAATGGTTAATTGGTTTTTCAAAAATATTGTATTCATTTTAACTTAAACACCCTGTAATTAGCAAATGAAACATCTTTGGACCAAGTTGTCTGATATAATTGGTGTATCTTCATTTATAAATACAGGGTGTTCTACTTTTCCTGGACAGACACCAACTTTGGTTTTTTAAATGGAAACACACATTTTTTATATTTTTTTCGGATTCTACATCAAAAAGAAAGGGTGATTTGTGTAGAATAGTTCTATTAAAATATTCACAGTTTTTGAGATATCTCGCTTGAAAGGTTTTTCTAGTCGATATTGGTTGCTTACATTGTACGAGGATATCTTTGTAAATCTGGATTATTAGTTTGGTAAATACGACTTGTCAGTAAACATGAGTTTTACTAATTATTCTATTATTTATTTACTAATTCTTCTTTAGAGTAATTCATTTCACAATTATTACTGTCGCTTTTCTATTAAACCTTATGTGAATCAAAAATTTTACAGATTATCATTTGACAGGAGCCTACTACCGTTATTTTACATATAAGCTATTTGTAAACTTCGCATTTTTTCATAGAAATGAGATTTCATGAAAAACTAATGAATTTTTGTATAGGAGCAGGTATAGCAAAGTTGTAGAGAATTTAATTCTGCATCTCATGGTATGAAAATATACAGGGTGTTGGATTTAAAAAAATCGAGATTTTTCAATTTTTCAATTGGCAATTTTGACCAATGATATTTTGGTCGCCCTGTATAACGCAGGCCAGTTTTTGGAGCATGATTCGGAAGAGTCATCCTTGCTAAACATCTGATAAAAAAATTGGCTTAGCAGCTATTAGTATAACCTGTCAGTATCAGAAAATGTAAGCAACCAATATCGACTAGAAGAACCTTTCAAGCGAGATATCTCAAAAACTGTGAATATTTGAATATAACTATTCTACGCAAAGTACCCTATATTTTTTACGTAGAATCCGAAAAAAATATAAAAAATGTGTGTTTCCATTTAAAAAACCAAAGTTGGTGTCTGTCCAGGAAAAGTGAAACACCCTGTATAGTTGAATATATTTTTAATTTGTACATTCCGAGAAATGTGGCAACACAGTAAAGAGAAAAATCCATATATTCCTCATTTTAACATAGATATTGGACTTTTCCGCACTAGTAGGACACGCTGTATATTAGAGAGAAGGCCATTTTGAAGTACCGCAGGGTTCAAATTTAGGCACTCTTCTGTTTCTTATATTCATAAATGACCTTGCAACTAACATTACTTCCCCAACGTTACTTTTTAATGGTCTTAAAATGTTATTTAGTAATGTTTCACAAATCGATTGCCTACCTTAACCGCGTATGTAGATCATATTGTTCAGTATTTAGTGAACTTTAAATCAGCTAAAATTAAATACGTCGAAACGCAAAGATGTTTGCTTTTCTGGAAAGAAAGCTATATTAAATTATGATTACAAGATTAACTTTCCCACTTGTATGTTGCGAAGAAATTTAAAATTTGGGAATTCACTTTGATAAAAAAATTTATTTTACATGTCATGTTAAACATCGAAGGTTAAACTGTCGAAGGTATACATATAATATGTAAGTAACCTGATTTTATTAAACTTAATGGCAACTGTTTTTTTATTCATTTATAAGAATAAACTACAATACGGTTAGTTAATAAGGCATCTTAATAATCGATGTCATAATTAATATGTAATATTGAATCACCACAAAGGCAGTTTTTAAAACTTCTTACTTTTAAAATGTATGGCGTTCTCTCTCCTCAGGGTACAGAAAATTTTGAACTGAATAGTACTCTTTTAAATAAGTTGCAGTTTCTAGTATAACACCTATATTAGAAATTAGAACACATAGTACTTTTACAGTTGTCATTACAAGAACTAATTACGTTATTCATATTAGGTACGAGCAATAATTTTAGCGGTATTTCGTAGTACTATATTCATGAGGACTTAATCAGAACAGTCATTTCAAATTTATAAAAGACATAAAAACACATTGTTAAACCTATTGGAAATAAATGTTTTTACTGTTATTTTCTTTATTGTTAATGTTATTTTAATATATCCTGCATTATGTGGTTGCGAAAATTTTAATTGAGCACTAACCCAGATTCTATTCTACCTTCGTACGTGGTTTTACGAAAACTCTCATAGTTCTGAAGTTTGGTTCTGAAGAAGACGTCCCCGGTCGTGCAAAATTTAAAATGCGGACCAATACGCGATTCTGCTGGTGTATCAGGTCCCGGTCAATTGTTCCGAATGTAAATGGAACAATAGGGATTACCATCCACCCTTCCCCATTGTGTTTTTCTGCACCGCCGGCTTCTGTCTATGCACACAAAACCCAACAGAGCGAAAAATAATTGATAACTATTTTATATTGATGTTTCATTTACATTCGTTGTTCATACTGGACTGGCGAATTTGAATTTCATATCGCACTGAGCGGGACACTGCCTCAGTTATACTTCTGTCCCTTGTCATGTAAATCTCTTCTATGGTTATGCGTGCTAGAATGCAATGTGAACGTATTAATTTGTGATCAATTATTCTTTCTATTATTTTTAAGTTTTCTCTTCATTTTGAAAATTGATAAAATTTTGCTATTCTTTTATTATCTTTTATTATCATATATTTTTAATGTTGTGTTTGCCTTACAAAACATTCAAGCAATTTAACTAAATCGTATCTTACCTGTATTCCATTGCCATCAATTTTGTGGCTTACTAGACTATGAAATTCAAATCTTGTAAGTTCTTCGGTGTCAAAGATTCACGGACGCTGTTCAAATTGTCGTTGCTCTTTCGTCCTTCCATCCAAAGGTACTACCTGAAAATACACCCAGAAGTGGTCATCAATCCCAAACAATAATCTATACTTTAAAAAGGAAAGTTATAAAAAAGACAAACAAAGGAGAATTTTTAGAATTTTTTTTTTTCTATTAAATTCATGTGCCTAATGCCCTTTAATTATAAAAATTAAATTAGTCTGTGGTATTATGAAGACGAATAAAAAACTCACTTATTTGTATAAGAAATGTTTACAATTCCCCATCCTAGCAACCTTTCCATGTAGACCAAGCAAATTAAATTTTTACTCGAAAAAAGTCCTATCCGCTAGATTATTGTAAAATTGTCTAAAGGAACATAATACAAGACATCTCTCGTCTCGTGAGTCAAAAACTTTTATTAGCTAACTTTTCTATTTAAACAAATAAGTGAGGAAAACAGTTTTTTCACTTTGCAGGGAAAACCATCAATTTTAGCGAAAAGTGACTCACAGACAGCTTATAGGGAGTAAAATTATCTACAAAATGAGACTGGTTAAATTAAAATCGGTTAATAAACAAAAAAGTTATTGCAAAAAAACAAGAAAAGTGCCCATTTTTTCATTTGTTTATAACTATCGCATTTATTGTTAAAATTTTATAAAACCTATGACAAGTTGAGGGTTTTGTCATACTTTAAAAGTGTGCCAAAAGTGGGCGCTGTAGGTGCAATAGTTTTCGCACAATTCTATTTGTTTATAGCGGAGGCTCCAAAAGTTATGAACTTTAAGCCTCTGTACAGACGTTAATTTTCAATCAAACATGATTCTGAAAGCGTCATTGTAATCTTAAAGACGCAATTAAGCGACCTATTAAAAAATATCACCGTTTTTTTGACATTAACATTCTCAAATTGTGCATTAAAAAACCGTGCGTTTTTCGCTTATAAACAATTTGAATAACATTGTTGCTATTTATGCTATCTCACCGAAAATAGATGCAATGGATAGCTGGCAAAAAAATACAGTTTTAAAATAAAAAAAGTACCCCCTACGACCGACAGGAGCCAAGATAAGATTTTTTTTTAAATCGTAGCGCAATCGTTTATAAATATTAAAACTTGAATATTTCGCAAAATAAAGTTTACGACGTAAACTATGATTTCCCGTGAATTGCATTGAAAAATGTGGAAAATTAACGACTCACGAGCCCTTTAAAGAGAAGGTACTCGCTAAGTAAACTGTCCGGCGGCCGGCGGCGTGGTGGTGGGGGAAGTTCGTCCAAGCGGTAGCGCTGGCGAGAAAAGTTAAATCCAAAGTTTAAATAGGTGCGCGCTCTAAATTTTGCTATATCTCGGCTTCTATTCATCGTAGAAACTTATTTTTTTTTAACTGGGGTAGCTCGTCGAAAATATAACAATTGGCATATTTACGAATTCGTAGAATAGCCCTGAACCCTAGAAAAAATGTATCTTTTATACTTAATTTTATTTAATTTACAAAAATGTAACAAAAATTGTTGTTAAACGAAATATTAATTAAAATTTCAATTTCGGAATTATTTTACTATTATTAAATAAATAAATGAAGCTATCGTTCATTTAAAAAGTTATTTTTTTACATATTAAGGCAAAGTAAACTTGTTTTTTCAATATTTTGTTAGCTATTTCATTACGATTTAAATGTAAGATTAAAGTAAAAATTCATAAATTATTTTCAAATTATTATTTCTCATAAAAATAGAAAAAATTTTAAATTTTAAATTGTATTATATTGCATTATTTATATCTATTATTGAAAATGGTTGTGATTAATATTTTTTGAATTAATTTTGATTATGTTTATAAAATTAGTAATAAATATAATAAAAAAACTTTATATATTAAAATTTCAGGAAGTTAAAATTGTAATTTTATCGACCGCGTTATTTTTAATATTTTTTAATTTTGAGAATTTTGCAATAAATTCAAATGCTTTTTATTCTTTTTTAAATCTTTTAACAATAAATAATAATTTGAAAATAATTTGTGAATTTTTACTTTAATTTTACATTTAAATCGTAATTAAATAGCTAACAAAATATTGAAAAAACAAGTTTACTTTGCCTTAATATGTAAAAGAAATAACTTTTTAAATGAACGATAGCTTCATTTATTTATTTAATAATAGTAAAATAATTCCGAAATTGAAATTTTAATTAATATTTCGTTTAACAATAATTTTTGTGACATTTTTGTAAATTAAAAAAAATTAATTATAAAAGATGCATTTTTTCTGGGGTTCAGGGCTATTCTACGAATTCGTAAATATGCCCATTGTTATTTTTTCGTCGAGCTACCCCAGTTTAAAAAAAAAAAAAGTTTCTACGATGAATAGAAGCCGAGATATTGCAAAATTTACAGCGCGCACTTCCCCCACCACCACGCCGCCGGCCGCCGGACAGTTTACTTAGCGAGTACCTTCTCTTTAAAGGGCTCGTGAGTCGTTAATTTTCCACATTTTTCAATGCAATTCACGGGAAATCGTAGTTTACGTCGTAAACTTTATTTTGCGAAAAATTCAAGTCTTAATATTTATAAACAATTGCGCTACGATTTTTTTAAAAAAGATTCTTATCTTGGCTCCTGTTGGTCGTAGAGGGTACTTTTTTTATTTTAAAACTGTATTTTTTTGCCAGCTATCCATTGCATCTATTTTCGGTGAGATAGCATAAATAGCAACAATGTTATTCAAATTGTTTATAAGCGAAAAACGCACGGTTTTTTAATGCACAATTTGAGAATGTTAATGTCAAAAAAACGGTGATATTTTTTAATAGGTCGCTTAATTGCGTCTTTAAGATTACAATGACGCTTTCAGAATCATGTTTGATTGAAAATTAACGTCTGTACAGAGGCTTAAAGTTCATAACTTTTGGAGCCTCCGCTATAAACAAATAGAATTGTGCGAAAACTATTGCACCTACAGCGCCCACTTTTGGCACACTTTTAAAGTATGACAAAACCCTCAACTTGTCATAGGTTTTATAAAATTTTAACAATAAATGCGATAGTTATAAACAAATTAAAAAATGGGCACTTTTCTTGTTTTTTTGCAATAACTTTTTTGTTTATTAACCGATTTTAATTTAACAAGTCTCATTTTGTAGATAATTTTACTCCCTATAAGCTGTCTGTGAGTCACTTTTCGCTAAAATTGATGGTTTTCCCTGCAAAGTGAAAAAACTGTTTTCCTCACTTATTTGTTTAAATAGAAAAGTTAGCTAATAAAAGTTTTTGACTCACGAGACGAGAGATGTCTTGTATTATGTTCCTTTAGACAATTTTACAATAATCTAGCGGATAGGACTTTTTTCGAGTTTCTCTTTTATTTTCGCTAATTTTCCTGGTGTAATGTAAGTTGACAAAAGTACTTATATTATGATGTTAGGAGAATAAGTGATACTTTATGTGCTAAGCATGGAAAGTTCACTACGTTCGTCAGACAATCCATGCGAAGCGCATAAATTATCTTATTCTCCGAACATCATAATTTCTTCAAACTTATAAATTCTAGGTAAAACGATTAAAATAACTAAGAAAAACACGAACATTGAATCTTTAACTTATTTCACTGTACCATAATACACGTAATATGTACATATACCTTTATTTATCGTTACCACAGATATTATGTTCTTGCATTTATCAAAACAAATATTTAAAATTTGGCGTCGCGTCAGTCGACAGTGACTAAAAAGTATTGTCATGAGCACTGATATCGCAAGAAGTGATGATGCAAATCTTCACAATTGTACTTTAACTATAAATATTAATATGTAATAAATATTAAAAAAATAAATGTTCAATATTAAAATTGAATTCATAGTACTATAATGTGTTTATACTCTTAGGCATATAATATTATTGAGTAACGTCACATAAGTTGTCACTTATAATAATACAAGTATATTATATTAGTCCAGTAGGCAGAGGCCGAAAAGTTACTGTTGGTGACATTTTCTTGATAACTCGGAAATAACTACACAGGTCTACTTTAAATGATGAGTATAATAACAGGCTAATTTGCTGACAAAGTATTTTATCAGGAAAAAAAGTTATTAACAATTTAATCGTGAAAAAAATTTTTTTTAGTAGTTTTCTTTAAATAACTCAGCGGGATGACTTTGTACGAAAAAATGCTTAGGACATGATTTTGTTCGTAATAAAAATAGCTACAAAATGGCGGTGGTCCGATTACGAAATTTGCAATAACAAAGCCGTGAGATTGAAAAAACGGTATAAAACGCCAATTTTTTTAAGTTGCTGTAAAAATGTCAATTATAAACAAAAAGTGATAAAACTTTCGAAAACTATAGTTCAATATATATACAATAATGACGCTAAAGCCGAAAATCAGGAGAGCAAAACTTTTTGTTCTATAAGGTGTTATACATTCATCGGCATCTGAAACTCGAAACTTTGCCAAATTTGTTCGAAGCTTTGCTGACACTTGAAATTTGGTACACACATAGTGTAAATATGCAGAAACCAAAAGCAATTTGCAAAATTCAAGTATCTTCATTTTTGCAGTTTTGGTAAGGTTTTATACGTCACCCTAGTTTTATACGTCACCGTTTTTTTAATTTTTGGACGTATATTTATGTATATTTATAAAATATTCCATTACGGTAGATTAGCCAGCATAATTACCTACAATTTAAAAAAATATATATTTTCATCGTTTAGATCCTAAGCTACTTAACATTTTGCGCCTGTTAGCCGTAGTCGTACATTATTCAACATATTAACATAAAACAAAATCGTACGTGTGGGGTAAACCTTTAACTTTTCATTTTCGAGCGCGAGCTCCGCTCTTCGGCGCTTGTATACTATTAGAAATATGCAACAGTAAATTTAAACAATTGTTTACTTAAAGTTAAAGGTTTACCCCACACGTACGATTTTGTTTTATGTTAATATGTTGAATAATGTACGACTACGGCTAACAGGCGCAAAATGTTAAGTAGCTTAGGATCTAAACGATGAAAATATATATTTTTTTAAATTGTAGGTAATTATGCTGGCTAATCTACCGTAATGGAATATTTTATAAATATACATAAATATACGTCCAAAAATTAAAAAAACGGTGACGTATAAAACTAGGGTGACGTATAAAACCTTACCAAAACTGCAAAAATGAAGATACTTGAATTTTGCAAATTGCTTTTGGTTTCTGCATATTTACACTATGTGTGTACCAAATTTCAAGTGTCAGCAAAGCTTCGAACAAATTTGGCAAAGTTTCGAGTTTCAGATGCCGATGAATGTATAACACCTTATAGAACAAAAAGTTTTGCTCTGCTGATTTTCGGCTTTAGCGTCATTATTGTATATATATTGAACTATAGTTTTCCAAAGTTTTATCACTTTTTATTTGTAATTGACATTTTTACAGCAACTTTAAAAAATTGACGTTTTATATCGTTTTTTCAATCTCACGGCTTTGTTATTGCAAATTTCGTAATCGGACCACCGCCATTTTGTAGCTATTTTTATTACGAACAAAATTACGTCCTAAGCATTTTTTCATACAGTCATCCCGCTGAGTTATTTAAAGAAAACTACTAAAAAAAAATTTCTCACGATTAAATAGTTATAACTTTTTTTCCTGATAAAATACTTGGTCAGTAAATTAGCCTGTTATTCTACTCATCATTTAAAGTAGGCCTGTATAGTTATTTCCGGGTTATCAAGGTTTGACACAGGCCGAACCTCTACCAACTGGACTAGATTATATACGCCATAAGGCGTTTGAAGAAAAAATATATTATTCATACAAAATAGGTCCTAATTTATTAAAATACAAATAATCATTAACAAGGTATAGACAGACGCTGATAATATAATTCAACTGGAGAACACATGAGAACACCAAATACTCATACAAAAACGTTTCTCTCGTGCTACATTAGAAAGCCGCATACTACTGGTTATTATGGAAGGAATACTAGTTATTCCAGATGGAATACAAACTGATTTCAACACAAGTAGCACGCTGGAAGCCTTAAGCCGTCTCGTGGAAATGGAGCTCTCAACCCGACCTTAATCAAAGCACGGCGAGCAACAGGGTATAAAATCGATATTATTCGCATCAAAGATCAAATTTAGCCTGTAATCGGCCACCTTATTAGCAGGCGGCTCGTTTTCCATGGCTTACTCTAATTTCAGGCGCGCCTGTCTGAGCGCATATAGCCCCTTGCTGATGCTTCTTTGTCACCGAATTATCGCAGGTAACCCGATACGTGAGTGCAACATTTGGGCCCGCCAGCAGCGCGCAACGCAGTCAGAGATGCGTTGTAATTTTTCTGGCAATTTTGTTTGCGCCCACGAATTTGTGGTTTTATTAGTGCGGGCGTGTCGGGTTACACAAGTGCATGTTAAATGTTTTTTAACGCTGTACATGATCTTCGATGGTATTGGGTTTCGGTGGGGCATGAAGGAATCTGCCAGGATTCATAATGTTGATGTTTTACTTTGGTAAAAAATGAACTTGAACGTTTATGGCCACACATCCCTGTTTTTGCGCTAGGGTAGTCCCGAATGAAAAACGATACAAAAGTGTTGCTGCAGCTACATTGTAACATATTTCAAGCTGTTCGATGTTTCTGAATTGTTAACCATACCAGTTTGACCTAGCGCTGTACGTAGTGTCCAGAACTGAATAGACCAAATTTACTTGGTGATAGAACCCTCTAAAGTAGGAAAGAAGTTCCCATTATACTATAGATCGGGAAATGCTGATGTTCCCGAAGAAAGGGTATTCAAATTGAATTTTCTAAATATAGGTATTTTTTAAATTATACTAGAAATTTCTGAGTGAAATTACTTTGAAAGAATTTAATATTTTAACAAAGAAATGAGCTTATCAACACAATTTTTAATTAGAAGAACAACCTATGCGGAAATGAGGAAAATGTAATGCGGTAATGTATACAGATCACTCCATTTGTTGTAGATATTAGGCATTTCTAAGTAGGAGGAACACAAAGTTATGTGTACAAATACCAACATTGTTATCAGATAAAATATACGTTTACTCAGTTGTAGTCAAGAATTGATTTTTGTTATTGCTAGGTACACCGATATGAAATTTTACTGTGTGCAGTACAACTACCATAATTTAAAAGCAACAGTCAGGAGGAAAGAAATATACAAACATATAAGTAGGTAGGTAATTAAAATCTAGGTATTTTGGAAAATGTATTTTAAGGATATTTTTTTAAGAATACTAGTTTAAGAATAATAGTTAAAAATCTAAGATTACATTCAATAACCAGGTTTAAACTTTTTGGGGAATCTTTAAATTACATTTTATTGTAATTGATTTTTATTATAAATATACCTAACCTAATAAGTTAGTTCTAAAATTATTACTATAGGCGACCGATTGAAAGACTAATACAACAGCAATCTACGACTCCCGTTTAAGTAAAACATATGTTTGGTTAATTTTACGAAACGAAACGGCATTTATCACGAAATCGAGCTTTTGAAAGTGTTGTTTTTTTTTCTGTCAAGTCCCACAAAATTTCAATTACTTTGTAAATTAGTCTCTTTCGGACACGTTCTATATTTTACATGGTGATAGTCTTTGGTTTATATACTGCACCGTTTGGACAAACCACGTAGGTACTGTGCAAAACCGTACTTATCTTATCAACTTCGACATCACCTGTTACATAGGTGTTGTATAACAATGAAAAAGTAATATTAACGGTCGATAGAAGGAAGCACAAAAAACAGGCACTTAGGTAGGAAATTCTGGAAGGAAGCCTAGAGAGTTGAAGATAGGCAGTGGAAGTGAGAATAGTGGGCAGATAGGTAGCAAGACGATCGGCGGGCAGTGTGTCAAAGTAGTGAAAAGTTAATTAGCAGGTAATATTCTTTAAGTACTTTGTTGTTAATTGTTCTATATAATCTCATGATTGTGAGGATTATAGATGTTCCATGATAATAATTCTTTGTATGTTTAGCTTCCATTACTTTATGCTCAAGGGCATATATTTTTCTAAGGTAAAATTGTTATAATTATACTTAAAGTATGCCCATTATTTATTTCATGTTAAAAATATATGTATTGTCCTGATTGCCAGACATTACAATAACGACTTCTTTGTTTCACATCTAACTTGTTTTTGCCACGATTACGTTATACGTAAAATATAGATGTTTCATGATAATAATTCTGTGTATGTTTAGCCTTCATTGTTTTACGCTTAGGGGCGTATATTTTTCTAATATAAAATTGTTACAATTATTATTAAAGATTGCTCATTATTTATTACATGTTAAAATATGTATATTTTGTCGTGTCTGCCCAGATATTGCAAAACAACTTCTTTGTTTCCCATTTAACTTGTTTTATCTGGATTGCGTTGTTCTTTGATTTCTTGTGTTCACTTTATGTCATACGTATGTAAGAGCTTTGTTGAATTTACTAACATTTTCCCCATGATCATTATTATTGTTATTATTGCTGTTGTTCTCCCGAAATCTCAACTTTAGCTGGATAGCCTCCCGTATTATGGGACTCCAGTACCTTCCCTATTATTATTGCTATTGTTATTATTATTATGATTATTATTATTGTTGTTGTTGCTATTATTGTTACTAAAACCTCTTCAGTTTTACTTGGAAGTGTGTATGTCAGACTTGAGTGAGATGATATTTAGTGAGAAGTTAAATAAGTCCAGTTTTGATGATCATTAGCAAAGGTTATGTATGCCTTTGGTTAGCGGTTGTTTTGTGTTTATATTTGGGTGGTAAGAGCAACGATCGTGGGTTTCTCTGCCATGCTCTTTCCCCGCAGGAGCTCAAGGTGAGCCTGGCACTCTCCTTTTATGTTTAATGGTTGTTAATGTTTTTGTTGTTCTTTCTATTTGTCACATGTTTAATTTGAATTGTATATAAATAAAGGTTAGGTGTATTTACTCTGCTTTTGTTTTGTATATTTAAACCATGCATCCCCTCTACAAAGTTAGTAGCCAGCGCCTTCCGGTCAATATAAAAATAGATACACACAACGTAGGTAGTCCTTATGACGATCACATATTTTTGGCCACAACTACGTTTACTTATTTTTTGTCGAACCTAGGGTTGTTATACTACAGTACAAAGGCAAAAATCACCGCATCTAAATCTTATTAGACAGTGAATACAAAGTAAATAATGCGCCCAAACACATGCACAACATTAAACCAAGCGACTAAATACTTTTTAAAGGAATATACGCGCGCCGCGCCCCTCGAATTTAATGCATCAACGTAAGCCCATAATGCCAAGCGGCCAAACAACTCCATACACCCCTGCGTAGTTTTTTCAATTCTTTCTCGGCTAATAGGATTGCGTTGTGTGTGTTTTGTTACAATTACCGTTGTCCGTAACAGATGTAAATAAACTGTGCAATCAGATGTGATCCGGATTACAAATGTAATCCCGCTCAATAAGACATGCATTATAGAGTTCTAAAACGGTGTAAAATGTCGTTTCACTTTCGATATTGTCGTCAGGGATTTTCCAATTGCTGGACGGTACGGAACAGAAGTACTTTTAATAGACTACGCTCTTTTTAATTTTTTTAAACAGACGTTTTAGATTAGTACCTAAATATTATTGGTAATTGTGCATAAAATATCTTAGCGAGTTATCACTGGACATTTCTTCCTCATGTATTAAAACCATGGTACTATTTACTTACAGCTCTCTGAAACAGGTTACAAATTTAATTTCTAATAAATAAATCGATATCATTTATAAATAAAATGACAATAAAAGACGAAATAACACATGAAACAGATAAATATCTCAAGTTGAATTTTTTATGACTGAAAAGAAATGTGTGTAAATATGTAATAATAAACCCTACTTATGCATAAAAACCACTAAATGCTTTTCTTTGGATTCTTTTTTAATGATATACCTAGGTGCTATTTTTCATATGTATGCATTTACCTACTAAACATATATAAGCAGTATCTACAGAGCCTTCATAAATAATTACAAGCCACGTGACCAGTCATTTTGTTTGAAACAGTAATTTTATTTTCTTTGTTCTGGCTATTAAATTCTGGTAAAATTAAAAATTACTTATGACCGATGACGCTAAACTGACATTTGTACATTTGTCATTCGTGTTTATTTTCGTGCTGCTATCGTTTTATTGTTTCTTTTGATTCAATATTAAATCGTACATATTTCAAATCAATCAGTTGTTTCTACAGATAAACTTTTGGCATTTCGTAGAATTATTTGTAAGGTGTAACCATAGATCTAGTAGGTATAAGGTCTATGGTTGTAACAAACAAAATTTTGAGGTTAATATTCTAATTTTTCAGAACGCATTATGCCGTTGACGCCAGAACAAGATGCCTTTATGGCTCATTTTCGAAGCGGAATTCGAAATGAATATGGGTCATGGACATAGTCTCAATCCTGCATCGAACAATTTATCACGGAATTTCCAGACGCAAAATTGATTATGACACATTCTTAAACCGAAATGTGCTATTGTCAAAAGATTTGAAACCAAACTTTGAATTTATAAAGGTAAATCTACGGGCAGACCAGCTGTACTTAGTTACAGAAAATGTCATCGATAATATACAGCAACGAATAAATCAAAGTCCTACAATACATTGTCCGTATCAAAGTTGTCTGCTTAAACATGTATTTTATTTTTGTTAAGTTCGTGCAAAAATTCTCAAATTTAGTTTGTTTCTAAAACATTTTAACTGTTTTTAAAAAAATGTATTTAAATTTGAGATTAGATTGAAGTATAGCTAATAATCTAAAATTTTCATTTTAGGGAATAGAACGTGTCATAAAACTGTTCTGCAGGAATATATCCCATAAACTGTGGAAGACGATTATAGCACTGTCAGTGATATACAGAACACATGAATAATAATTTGTTGGACTTGTCGTTTTTTACTAAATTATAGAACATGAGTTGCAAAAAATCCGCACACATTTGTAGAAACCGGTTTACATCCCTTAAAACTAGGCGTTTGTGTAGCGATGTCAGGAATATAACAGAACGACGATTGCAAAATATGTGTGAAAATATGCATAAGAAAGTAAATTTGTGGATAGCTAGTGAACATAATAGGTAATGTTTTATCGCAAATATGACAATACAGGTTACTAATTTATGAATTTGAATTTGCAGCGAAGAGCAATGGTTTGTAAATTAATGCAACTTTTTCGAAATGTTATTTTATCTAGTATAATGAAAAGTAAAGAAAATAAGAATAAAAATAAACAGGTTCACATCGTATTCATTTTGCTTTCATATTAGAGATTTGCAATTCGTTCATTAACAAGTGAAGTTTGATAGTTTTGTCCTTTTAATAAAGATAAAAGCATTTCAACGGAAAAACAAAAGTATGTTTCGGAAATATGTAGATAATACTAAATTATAGGTATGTATTAATCAATTATTACATTAATTAATCAATTTTAAAAACACTCCATTAAGGTTTAGGGATTTTCATTTGATCTTACCAAAGGTTGCGAGGGTCACGTGGCTTGTAAATATTATGAAGGCTAACGAACTCGAAAATCATCACACAATATTATAATATGTAAACCGTGAGAAACTTCCAAAAAATCTGTTGAAAATCGAAATCCACATACAATCGTACATTCAATATAGATTTGTTTCATGAATTAAGGAGCCATAAAATCAATTTTACCAGAAAATTCAGACGAACTATAACTTGATTCAAGCTGATACTAAATATGGAATTATTACTCAGTCTATGGCAAGTTTTTTATTTCTGTGAATAATCAGATAATAATATTAAATATTAATAATAAAGTAAAATAGTTCATAATGAACCAAAATATAATAATAATGTCGACAAAGAATATGGTAATAAAATGGAAGAATATTTAAAGAGATCGTAACGGCAAGCGGCAGTAAGAAAGAGAAATAAAATTATACAAGCATTATTTAAATTAAAATTAATTAAAATTACCCACGTATAAATAAATTAGGTATCAAATATGATAAATATTTATCTCATAAATGAAAACCGGCGAATGTATTTAAAAAGCTAAATATTTTTAATTTGACTGAAAATAATAATAATTGCAAAGCAGAATCATACTAACAATTATTATGCGTGGTGTAAAAGCTGACAAAAGTCAAGATTTGATCATTTTATATTCGAGGTACATAGTTAATGAATATTTTCAGGTTTTATTAGATAGTAGTGGCGTAGTGGGTAGGTAGGTAATAACAAAACATTATGCATCTAAAAATCCCTAAATCTTAGCGTCACCGATATTAATGATTCGTTTACAATAAACAGCGGTAAACCGTTATACGTCTACGCTAGAGATAATGTGATCGCTGATGAGTGGAATAAAATCTAGTGAAAATTGCACCAATCACCAGCCGGTGTCGCTTTTTATTGTGATCTTGAACTTATTGTTTTAGTAATTTTTAATTTTACAGAAATTTAATTACCAAAATTACTGATCACAGTGATTTTCAAATAGGAACTGTCGAAAACAGAATATCAACGTAAACAGTGTAAATTAGAAAACGGGACTTTCACACTTTATTAATTTTATAAATAAATTTTAATTATAGTTAATTTCGGGGTGTCCACTGAATTTTTAATGAAGTAAATGAGTTAATAGCTAATACGCTATCTAAATTACACATAAATATAGTTATTAAATAATCATGTACCTAATGCTGCCATGAAAAAATTTCACTACTTTTCTAATGGAATCCACAGTTAAGTATCTACATATAAGTATGAGGTATTTGGTATTTCCTTTGCAAGCATAAATTATTTTTTTTAGACATTGATCTTTCTTTCAACGGTGTGTTTTACACACCGTTGAAAGTTTTACACATCGTGTTATACATTGACCATATTGTTATATGTATGGTAGGTATAGTTTACGATACACATGTACTGATTCTGATTAGACTTTCTCCACTGGGCGCAACCTAATATACCTAAGTGAAAAACAAAAGAAACTCTACGAGTTATTCTCATTTATTTCAACTATTCGAAAGAGTAAAATTTCGTTACTGTTACTACAGTGATTCTTTTTTTGTGAAAACTTTTTTGCCTTGAACGGCAGACTATGAAGTTCATTTAAATAATTTACTCAAAAAATTTAATTTCGATTTAGAATTGTGCAATCTGAATATCATAGCTAATATTTTTTAAGTTATTTATATGATTTTATTCAAACGTAAGAAAACATAATATGAAACACAAAACAATATCTATAGGTATATTTTTAACATTTATTTGTTTACATTTGGTGAATGATGGAAATAATAGTATTAGATATATTTTTAAGTGTATGTATTCATTAATATCTTCACGTCGCTATCGACAGCTAAAATGAGTCACATTAAAATAAAATTTAATAATTTTTCAAATAATTTCTATCCATTTCATAAATAACATTATTAATTGCAGTCTTGTTAAAAATCACATCTACAACTTTTTTGGACATAAAATTTATAATATTTAAAATGCAGTTTATAATTGGCGTAATAATTACAACTTACGTCTCTTACAGCGGTAAGTGGCAGAAGTGGCCTTCCATTTTCACGTGCCTAGTCATAATTATTAAGAACGTTAAAGGCTTCGGCATGTTAATGATTTTCGATAAATAATAATAATAACAATAAAACTTTAACACCCTGTATCTACGAAACGTTTGCGTATATGTTCAAATAAACATTTTCTTGCATTTGTTTAATCTATCAAATTACTAAAGTCATTCCCTATCTAGCAATAAACAAGTACCGCATTTTTTCGGGAATCATCAGAAGTAGAACAATCACTCCCAAACCCAATATTCCCCACGAAAAGGAACAAATAATGCCACAATAAAGTCCTAAACGAGGCAGGGGCGGATATCAAGCTGGCCTCTGGCGATTATATCGGCTGTCAAGTGATGACAGTTGAAGCGCGGCAGGAGTCCGGGATTAGAGCAGGTCGTGAAGGGCTTTAGTTTCACACATGATCGTCTCAGTCGACACATATGCCTTTCTGTAGCCGTATCTCTCTTTTGTGTGCGTTGCTGGATGTTTACCTAATATTCGTTTGTTCTAATATTTGGGAAAAATAGGTTAACGTCTGTGTTTCTCTTATATCTTTGAAAGAAGTCACAAGTTTAATTTTGGGTGAAAACCCTGTCTTTATATCTTGATTCGTTTAAGAGATATAATATGGGTTTCCAGTTTTTTGGGCTATTCTATTCGTATAACATTTATGGTTTATGAAAATGTCAGATTTTTGTAAAGATATTTTTTATATATAATCCAGTTGGGTATGCAACGTTTATTCATAATTTTTAGTTTAGGTTTCAGTTCAGTTCTAATTTTTAATAAAAAATATTTGTTGCTATTTATGGGATCACTGTGTCAATGGTGAAATACACTACGGTTATATGTATACTACATACTCAAACGAAGTAAATAATTGCACGCAGTCAAGGCATGCCCATAAAAGTGTACAGGGAAAGTTAAAAAGTTATAAAATTATAAAAAAAACATTACAAGCTTTCATTTAACTTCACATGTATGTTTATTGTTTATTATATGTTTAGTTCAAATTTTACAAGCCAAATTTGAACTGCTTCCTCTAAACATACGACTTTAGAATTTTGCATGCTTCTTCAGTTTTGATGACAATACAGCAAAATGATAAAAATAACCTTATGGTGCCGTCAGGATTGTCTCCCCACTAGGGCACTCTTCAACGGTTAGTAGCACGGACACGAAACTTTGCATATACCTACCTACATTTAATTGCTAAACATATCTTCATTATAAACTCACGCTGCAGCCAGGATTGTCTCCTAATGAGGGCCTCAATTAGTAGCAGAGGAGTTAAATCAAATGGATAGATTGAGAAATATTTCTAACTAAAAAGATTTAAATAAAGGAAAATTAAAAAAATATATAAAAAAAAACTTTTACTGAAATGCACTAAAAAACAAAATAATAAACGAAGGAGTTCATAAAACCCATAATACTGCGTAAACCCCAAACCCACCAAAGGGATGAATATGGACGATCGATAGAAGTGTCATCAGCAAAAGTATGATAAATAGACACGTACTATTTATAATCATGTCCTTATGCGATTTAAAAGCTTGTCGCGTAATTTCCTTAAAATAAAAATTCCAGTTACGAATAAACCTCATTGAAAAACTGAGACATTTAGTGACTACACCTCCGCCACTGGTTGATAAGTTATATACAAATTCAGTTATTTGTTTTTATTTAGTTATCAGTTCAAATTTTATTTTTGCATAGATGTGATATGTCACTTAGACACCTCGCATTCTGAAAACTAACCCATTTTTGACATAAACTTTATGCCGTAAAATAATCTAAAAAATCGTACCTTTTATTATCGGAAAGTAATTAAGAAACACCCTGTATATATATCTAAATATTCTAAAAATTTAAATAAATTATACAAGAACTCAAAAAAAATCAAAATTTCAACTCTTTCAAGCGGTGGAAAGAGTTGAAATTTTGATTTTTTTTGAGTTCTTGTATAATTTATTTAAATTTTTTTTGTCAAAATTAAAATTTCTCCTATGGCATGCCTAGGGAAAGTGCCGTTTTCTTTTAAATGCGCACACCGCTAGTTTCTCCAAGAACTAAATAAAGAAGCCTAACAAATTTTACATATTTAATGGAAATATCCTCGCTTTTGACCTTCATAAAGTATCCCCTATCACCGACCGCGACCACCTCTTCTATTATTGACTAAGGGCTTAACTGGCGTACATTATCTTGGGGCCGAGACGGCCAAATTAAGCCTAGAGGGAAAGACGGCGGCAAAGGGGGCCACCTACTGATATGAACCATTAGCGGCATTAAATATGCAAGCACAGCCTCCTGGAGCACCTGTTGGGATTATTGTTATTATTAGCGTGCAACATCGCATGTCCAGCCGGTAGTCCTGATGCTTACAAAGTGTATAATTGATTGGGTATTACACTAAGTAATTACATTAATTACTTAATTAGTTGCATCCGATGGTTCGTGCTAAGCGCATGAAGAATAAGTCGGTAGCTGTAAAATTTTTCAAGAATCGAAATTACAATTTTAAAAATTTCTCTCTTAGGTACTAAAAATCATTTAGGTCGTTCCAACAAGGAATTCAGAATTAGTAATGCATTATTGTGTACGCATGCGCATCAGTCCTGGAAATCGTGTTGGAACAGTTTACGAACCATCACATGTCTGTCGTCTGTCAAGTTAATTGAATTCAACTAACCTAACCGAACCGACCTAACCTAAAAAGAAAATAACAATTGTTAGGTGCTAAAGTGTCGGCTCGCCAGTTGAATTTAAAATAAACATATGACAACTATCTCGTAAGGTTATTATTCCGCATTTTCTTTACCTGTATCGAATAGAATCTTTTTCTATTATATATGATGCAGCATCATCTTCGGGCTTATCCATCATAATGTTATACTATAGCCCCTATGATACTTGGAAAGTGTTTTTTTCCTATAATGCAGCTGGATTTCTCTTTTTTCATTCTCACCAGGCCAAGTAATAATTTGTACTGATAAATACTGATACTTTTCTAATAACCGCCACATCTCGAAAACTTGTCGTCTGATGCCCCAAATACGAAAAAAAAATGATAATTTGCAATGTGAAAGAAAATGTAAATATGTATAATAAAACCCATAACGTGGCTAGTGAAGATAATTTTCCACTTTGTTTCTTAAATAAATTACTGTTTTCAAACTGTTGTGCAAATCTAAAAGAATGCTCTTGTCGAAATCGGAAATGACTAAAGAATGTTTCAGCATCATACTGTGGTATCGTGACATTTGAAATATTTAAAAAAAATCATGTTTTAATATAGATAAGATACTTAACAGAAACTTAGGTACCTAAATAATCTTCATTTTTTATTCAGGTATGTGCCTAAGAATATCGAAATCCTGTTCTTCCTCGACTCGGATGCCAGAAAATCATCATCTAAATCACTCATGTTATACTTAAAATAGGTGATAAACACTAAATATAAAAGTTACAAGTAAAATAACTATATGATTAAATGCGCATGCTCCAAGAAAAGTTCCTTCTAGTTCCTGCTCGGGACCAGGTATCGATTTCAATGTTCATTTCCAAACTACTCGTAGTTTGTAGTTACTTCCGGGTTATCAAGGTTTGACACAGGCCGAACCTTTACCGACTGGACTATAGTACCTACCAGAATCAGTTCTATATCTGTTGGAATCTCCGTCTGGTTCTGAACCAATTCTTTTGCCCGTTGGAACGAAGCTTTTAAAATTAATTTCAAATAACTTGTCACTAAACTCGAGTACATATACAGGTTATTTAAAGTGATGTTGGAAGCGGGCACAATAATATACACTTAGTTTATTTGTGAAATATGATGTCAACTGATGAGAATATAGAAAAATTTTTAAAATTTGGTTACCGTATTAGATTTAAAGTAAAATAAAACAGCTTATTGGCTATTTTACTTTACTTATACTAAAATCTCGCAACATTTGTATTTTTCATTCGGAACAATTTTATGTTTTGCGTAATCTATTTCGGATATTACTATAACGTCCTGCTTACTCCAAATATAATTTTAATTGATTTCCTGCCACGTCACCGACCTGTTTAGCAGCTAAATAATTATTATCGTATTAACACAAGGAACAATAGACGGTCACAAATCGTCACCTTGTTACTAAATGCGACGAAGATAATATCTTATCGGCCGTCATTGTTTTCTGAAACTAGGTACTAGATAAACGGTTTCACATAATAGACCAGACCGTAACAGTTCCTCTAAGCAGGCTTTCTATCGCTGACGAATTTTTCCATTTTAACATCGATGACTTCGAGATAAGTCCATCTGCTTCCTTGGGGGATTCTAAGGGGTCATAGAAAATAAAAAAGTTAAGGAAATTATATACTTATTAAAAGAAACAGTTCTTGGTTACACTCTTGCAAGGGTAAGGTTCTTATTGCCTATTTAAATATGTGCTTGTACTTATGTACTTAAAATTAATGTATTGTTGAAACAGTGCCCATAAAAATTGACATTTTGACAATATCCTGTAGATATAAATAATCGAATATTATAATAAAACTATATTTAATGTTTAGTCCAAAGTTTCACTTCCACAAGCCATTTGAGACTCGAATAGAGGATCAAAGCGAGTGGGAGGAAAGGTTTAATACCCTGGAAAGGTGGAGCCTAGTATGGTTTACAGATGGCTCCAAAATGACCAGAGGGACGGGTGCAGGAATATATGGACTCAGACCCAGATGGAGTGCAAGCTACAGTCTGGGGGAGTTCCCTACTGTATTCCAAGCAGAAATCTTCGCGATAATGGCGTGTCTGGCAGAGAATGTACGTAGAGGTTATAGACGTAAACTCATATATATATTCTCTGATAGTCAAGCTGCAATTAAAGCTTTAGCCGCACACAAGGTAAGTTCAAAACTGGTGTGGGACTGTTTACAAATGCTGACTGAACTGGCCACCAACAATACAGTCAGACTGTGTTGGGTGCCNAAAGTTGTAGGAAAATTCATGAAAATTTTTACGTCTTTCTCGCTTATGCCATTTTGCATGCACGTAGGAAACTACATTATAAAGTCATATAAATGTAGGCATAAGTCCACATTGGATTTTCATGTTGTAAATTAATTTGAATTTTAATACGAGTCAGGTCGACAAAGTAGAAAAATTATAGAAAATTGCCACAATTTTCTCGTTTATGCCGTTTTGTACACGAGTAGAAAGTATTATTAAAAGCCACTTTCAAGAGTGGCATGAATGCCACAAGGTACCGTCGTATGTAAAATTTTTTAAAAAGTTTATTTCATCGCCTACGCAATTTTCGAAATACTTATACTTACTTGCATTTAGCGTATTTTTAATTTTTATAAATATAAGTAATTCATGTATTTAATGAAAGTTAATAATACACTATTTCGGCTTAAGTCCCCACATATTCAAAAATTACAAATTGCGGTTATTTCCTCGCCTGCGCAATTTTCGATATACTTAAATTAATTTAAAAAATGTATAATAAATAATGCAAGTGTCGGAGAAGATATCTATATAAAAAATTTCTAACTATAAAAGGTAATAAAAAAATTAAAATAAAAAAAATTTCATGAAAAAGAGAAAGCTTTATATTGGGTTTAGTTTGATTTTTCGACATGTTATTTTTTTATTACGATAATTCTTAATAACTTATAATAAAGCTGGTAGTAAGGCCTTTATTTTGATCCGTTTTCATCAAGAGCTGCAGATAAAACTGTTTGAAATTTGGAAATGTAAAAAATCATAAAACCGAAAAAACTTTTTATTTTTGATATGCTTTAATTTTAAGTTAATAAAAATTTGTATTATTTTAAGTGTTATTGTTTGTGTTAGTTATAATTAAAAATTAGTAATTCAAAGTCTTTGAGGAAGCATTCTGACAATTGAGTTGGCAGCGGTTTTTCAATTCAATTACTATTACTTAAATAAATCTTTTAATATAAAAATAAAATGTATAAAAGTACAAATTAAGTAATTAAGGTACAAAGTACCAGAAACAAAAAACAAAATTCAATATACATGATATTAAATCAGTTATAAATCAGTTTCTTCCCTATGTATTCTAGCTTAATTATTTCTTCTTCTTCTTCTTCTTCTACCTTAGTCGGCTCAATTCAAGTAGATCATCCTTGCACTGAAGCGGTTAATTCAAATTATATAATATTTTTAGTTTTTAAAATTTAAATATATTGTTCATAAATACGTATGGTATATTGTGATAAAATACTCTACTCATTTACGAACAAACGAGAAATTTGTGGCAATATTATATAATTTTTCTTCTTCTGATCATGACTCAAAGAATAATTAAAAATCATTTCTAATATGTGGGGACTTAAGCCGAAATAGTTTATTATTAACTTTCATTAAATACATGAATTACTTATATTTATAAAAATTAAAAATACGCTAAATGCAAGTAAGTATAAGTATTTCGAAAATTGCGTAGGCGACGAAATAAANAGGACTAGTAGTGGGACGCACAATAGGCCTAATTAGGCCGCAGTGCTATGGGACTTTTAAAGGACCAACCACTAGATGAAGAAGAAGAAGAAGAAGAATGTTTAGTAGTTTCCTCGTTATAGTTCTCTAATAAGTACTTTTTTCTGTCCGAGGGCACTTAGCAGTTAGAGAAATCACTTGTCGCCCTAATGTTTATAAATTTTTTGTTTTGTTTTGATTTGTTGTCTTGCTTTCTGCCAAAAGAACGAAAGAACCTATGTCCCGTTGAAAAGATAACTAGTCAAAAAGGATTTTTTTACATCGTCAGAAATTACTATTTAATAGAAAAGTTACAATAGTAGGTAATCCTGGGTGCCATACTTTATAGAACGCCTGGCCGATGGCTAAGAACTCAGCTTCGTTCGGTAATACTCAAACCTGTCACCAAGTGATGAATTAAAACACCTTTTCAAATGAAATAAGAGACGCCCATGGAGCATTACCTAGCGCTCGGAACCATTAATTTTATACATCAATTAAAAGGTCCGTGCGACAATAGCTGTCGAAATAACACCCTGCGACGATAAGAAAGCGCACAATCCTATCGCTCATCTCTATGGTACCGTGCGCGTCTTAATGTGCGTGGCGTTTTGTTACCATTTTGTTGTGGTAACCCTAATGTGAGCACAGATACAGATAACTCACGCCCGGACATTTGGATGACAAGATCGTATCGCAGGGTCTTGATATAATCGTCCGCTTTTCAGTGCTGGGTCCTGATCCCGAATAAATTTGTATTGGTTTAATTGAGCATACACTGGGTGCCGGTTTCGTGTTTCTCTATGGGAAAACGGGTGCTGAATTAATGACCTGAATGTTAAAATGTTCAAATTTAGATAGGATAAAGAAATTTTACGGATAGATCAAGTGTTTCTTTATAATTAGAAAAACTCAGTTTTCAGTATTTGTATTTCTTTCGAAATATTCAAAAAACCTATCAGTAAAATCAGTAAAATGTTTGGTTGCATATCTAGGTTTCTGGCATCGAAGAACATTGTTTGACTTCATTTGATAAGGTTTTTTAGAAAATATTTTTTCGAATTTTGGTCTAATACAAAGGTATCCTACCAGGATCGCCATGTAATACGCTCAATCCAGGAGCGCCGGCTTTTAGAAAACCCCGTGGGTGCTCATACTTATTTGACGACTAGTTCAACCCCTGAAATATCCAGCGAACACACGCGGCTAAGTGTAAGGAATCGAGTTGCCTAACATTAGCTAGCGTTGTCAGATGGAAAAAATAATTGAATTGATTATGTTATTATTTCTTGCAGCATTACGAGATTTTTTCTAATATTTTATCGTGAACGAAAGAAAATAAAAAATGTTTTGTGATTGACGTGTCAAACTATTTTATTATGCGATCATCTAACGCTATTGACCTTAAAAGTTTACGTATTGTGTCGTCGTATAAACAATTAATAATTGTAATGAAATCATTTAGTCAACCTAAAAAAATATAGTTTTAATGTTTCCAACCTAAAAGTAAATAGTGGGTGCTGAGCACCCATGACTGTAGACATAAAAACTACTATCGCTGCAAAAGGTATTGAGCCCTGACTTCAAACGTATACAGGGTCGGAAAGTCCCCATGGTTCATCGGCCGTTACGTAAGAGCGATAAAGAAAGTCATAGAAATCCGTGCGATAGAGAAAGATGGCTATAATGAAGGCGTCTAATAGTCACCGCCCATTTCGCCCTTCCACAAATAAGAAGTGGAAAAAAACGAACAATAATGAGTCAAATATAAGCAGATAGCTAAAAGAGTTGTTCATTCACATTCAGAATATGAAAATAATAAAATAAACAAAACATTCATAACTATAATTTTTGGGGTTAAAAAACGAAACTGTATTTTTAAGCGTTAACTAATAATAATTAATAATAATTATAGCATTAATATACAGAATTTTTTCTACAATCAGTGAACCTTTCTAACAACTTTGTTCAACTCTGTATCTTAATTTGCACGTAAGAGCACCTTAGCATTATTTATAAATTATTGCAATTATTTATTCTAAAAAATATTTTTTTCTCAGTAAACTTATTTAGAAAGATTGTAGAAAAAATTCAGCACATTAATACAATAATTATTAACAACACAGATAACGCTTAAAAATACAGTTTCGTTTTTTGACCCCAAAAATTACACCTAGTTTTTCAATCTTTAATTGTTTATATTAAAGACGATAAGATTATGTATTATATTCAGATTATTTTCATAATTTGAATGTAAGTTAATAACTTTTATCCACGACTATTGTATAATGTACCCATTATACGTCTGTTTGCTCGACCTTAATAATACCCATTAATCACGGCAGTGATTAATGAGTCATTAATCACTACTGTCAGATGCTTCCTTAATTTAGCTATAATATTATATTGTTCTGCTACAAACAATCCGTTTTTAAAATTTTATCGTGTAAACCACTAAATATTTTCAATTCAGTGCTGTACATATAAAAAAAAAATTAAAAAAGTGAATTTTCCTAGACCGGATTCGAACCCGGGACCCGCGGTTGGAAGGGAAAGAGCATCTACACTGAGCCATCAGCGACTTTATTTGTGCGAGTCGTATATCTGTTTCTTAACATACCATGTTTTTCGAAACATTTCAAAAAAAACTTCAACAAAAATATTTAGTAGTCGTGGATAAAGTATAGTATTCTACTCCCGTATAATGGGTATTATTCACTCGGTGATTTAGGCCACTCGCATGCGGCTCGTGGCCGTAAACTTCACCTCGTGAATAATACCCATCATTATACGCTCGTTGAATAATATACTATTTAGCCATCTGTATATTCATTATTGTACGATTTTTTTGTGTAACCTACACGCATTTGATACTTTTTGCGGCGATAGTAGTTTTGATGCCTACAATCATGGGTGCTCCGTCTCCTTACCCACTATTTACTTTTCGTGAGTGCTGAAAAATCTGCCCTACTATCAAGAACTGTGGATGAACGTCTATCCTGGCAGTTTACTGTTTATTAACCAGGATACGAGTGTCTGGCCATTTATGTGCGTCAGCTTTTTAACTTATTATCAGTCAGGACCTTTATACACAAGCACATCCTGTACGTACGTATTTTTATTGAATTCTTGTATTTTCTATTATTTAGTTTACATATTTTTCTTTTCTGTTTTTTAATTCTTCAAAAGACGATATAAAAATACTAAAATATTCATCCCAAGTAAAAAAAGCTCAAAGCTTAGCGGAATCTTTCAAAATCAAACCTGACGCGAAAAAATATTCAACAATAAATATATCTATAATTTGCTACAATTCTTACTTTTCTTACTGCTAGGTACTTGCAAATCCTAAAAATAAAAAAAACATAAATTCCCAAAAAAATGTATATAATACTATTATTTAGGAATTAATCGACTAAAATAACGATTTTAATTCCACGAATTTAACCAGGGAGTCACTGCCTTGGCAGGTACCAACGGAAAGGCAAAAAGAGGCCCATGAAACACGAAATTCGTAAATAGTATTTAGTGTGGTATAATGAATGAACTGCCCGAGTGTCAATCATCCTCACAAATCCGCTTTCTCTATTGTGCCACGTCAGATTAAGTGGGATAGGCACACCCTCCTCAAATGCAATCTAAAATATGATGTTCCCGGCGGTTGTTTGCATGTTTGCGTTGCAAAGCTACTTAGTGATGCGATTAAATAGGTATGAGCGTTGTGGGTTTGCGTATTCTCCTGATTTTAAAAATGGGAACAACCGTAATCTGCAAATATGGCGCTCGTGTCCTCCGAGAACGAATTACTTGGCTATTCTAACGTAATTAGTAGGGACTCTTTACCTAGTAAATTTATGCAAAGTTACTCATAGTGTATTAAAACAATGGTAACAATGAATAGGAGAAAAGTTCAAAAGAACTTATTTGCTAGATATACAGGGTGCTAAAGTACCCGTATAAAAATCTGTCTATTTATTATAACTTCCAAATTAATTCAAGTTGTATCAAATCTGAATTATTATTACCTGGTAAATTTGCACGATTTTAATATAACGTCGATAAATAACAAAATTCAGAAGAAAAAATTTAGGGGCGTCTTCCTTTTTGCAGCAGTACTACTACACCACTAATTTTTTTACAAAAACAGTAGTAGCTTCGGAGAGAGCAAGATAAATTTTAAAATTACGCTTACCTTTATTCGATAGAACACACACCATTTTTAATAAAATCGAGAATCGATTGTTTTACATTTAGCTAATCGCAAGGCTAGCTTTTACGGTCTCGAATACCGTCAACAAATACCTGGACAGCCAGCTGCTCCATGAAGTTCTCTGGGATTGTTGGTTAGGTAAAGTCAACAAACGGCCCACATCAGCCTCATACTGTTGTAAACTCTGATTTGTTCTTTGAGTCTTGCCTTTTGGATGTGCTTGGTAGACTTGTGTAAGTATTGTCATCAAATCTCATTTTTAAGTATTGTCATAATTACATATTCTGTCTATTTCAAATCGGTTATCTATTTCTGTCTTGATGTTATTTATCCTACTGGCTTGTTCATCTAATTGTTTCTCAATGTCATACTTCATATCTTCTACTTGATTTCTCATGTCACTTTTGAATTCGTCTTCATATATATTTTTTTTTAATTCGGACCCTACTCTTCGGAAAGCAGCCAGTGCATCTTGTCCTTTCTTCATATCAGACTTTAATGCATCCTGTACAGTCTTCATCGATGCGCATCCTATCTTGTCTTTATATTCCTCCACTGCCTTCACCATTTCCATAACCTGTTTGATCGGCTCTTCTATTTTCGATCTTGTACTCACTGTCATTTCAAACCAATAATCCTCAAAATTCCGCTCCTGACACCAAATTTGTAATACATTTTCTTTATTTACAACTTTAACGTTTAAATCCTCCTAATGTTATGGTGGGAATGAAGTACTCTGCGGACTACGGCCCTTTCCAGTATGCTACGTGAAATAAATCACCCTGCATTGGCAAACAAGCGTCCATACATTTATAGAAACTATTTTATTAATTTCTGGTTTAGAATCCGCCTTCTAAGCATTTTAGTTGCAACCTGTATGTAAACTCGGTGAATTATTTGTTAAGTAATTAGCTCGTTCAATGTGATATTTTTGAAAATTCTCCACATTCTGAATTTCTGAAATCAGTGGTTTTACATTTTCTTGACCCTTCGAGCCGGATAACAAAGTTTTTTAGTCTTTTGTTCGAGATAGTTACATCAGACGTCGTCTTATAAAGAGAAAATATTTTATATCCATGATATTTTTAACAGAGCTCCACACCACTGACTCGGCGAGAGATATAATAGTGACACAATCCAGTTGTATGCACACTCCAGCGTAAGGCGACGTTCCCCACGTAACTGCCTCCGATCCCAGCAGATGCAGATATATAGAGAGAGAAGGGAAAGAGCTCCCTGCTAATCAAGTCGGGTATATACTGTCCGGTGACCGTGTAGGCCAGCCAGGCGAGACAATTGAGTATAAAAAGAAATTTCCTTTTTCAATTTTCATCCGACGTCAATCTCTTACACTTATTTTCCCCAGCGCAGATTTGATTTCATTGCGAGTTTCCGACTCGCTTTTGTTGGCTCGTTATTTACGTTTTCATTGTTTCGATAAATGAGACTGGGGAATATCTGGGCCGAGAATATCGTTCTGCGCTCGGATGTCAGACGCAGGGCACGGAGATCCAGATGAAAAACGCCACCGACGTGACGGGGACGTCTGCGTTATATAAGTTGCGAATAGATGCAGAACATAAATAAAAACCAATATACGTCCGTATGGATCTAGTGATATAAAGAACAAGTACCTAGGTACAAAATTTTTTTTTCGGAAAGGATAATTTTACCAAGTAAAGAGTACTGCTAACATTGGTCATTTGAGAGACGATGTAGCAAAGTAAGTACGGGAACGTTGTCTTATTAACAACGTTGTTTTTTTTACTAGAATTTTTACGTTAACTACGATAATTTAGTTTTTCCCTGTTTTTATAAAGTTTAATTGTAACGTTTAAGTAACCAGTTAGCCCACAAAATAGATACCCATTCCCAGTTGTAAATTAGGTAGATATTGATTCTTAATCTTTTTTAAGAGAAACTGCGTCATATAATATACATATGTATAGCATGTGGTAATGATATGATTGTATTGTAAGTACCTGTTTAGTACTATGTTCAGCAAATACAATTAATAATTATTTTTACAGTTTTACAGAGGTGTTTTTAATACCGACGTGAACTTCTTCCTTTTAATTAGGTACAGTTTATTCTCCACTGCCATCATTCTAACAACAGCAACGGCAATAACTAATAGACCGGGAGATATTAGACTGAAGTTCGACGACGTCTTTCTCGTTTATGCCTCTGAGAGTATTGAAAGGTAACCGAGAGACAAGTACAATAAACTAAATTTAAAAGATGGGCTGCGGGACACCTTCGTGAAAATTCAATTTTCCTTTTCAAAAAAATAATGTGTACAGCGACGTATTTCTCACTTATGCCATGTTCGTAAGTTGAAGAGAAGTATCGATTTTATCACGAAATTTTTTTGACATAAGTGTCGCAAGAGACCTAAATATGGAAAACTTTGTAAGAAAATGTGGAAAAACATCTTTATTTGTCTACCAATTTCTCATTAATGCCAATTAGAAATAT